>NC_064866.1:13471515-13525304 GCF_024139225.1 Suncus etruscus | reverse complement strand
TGAGCAAGACCCCAAGTCCCTTGACCCCTCTAGTGTCTCTGGACCTGGTGACACCTGTCTTGAACTCGGTTGTTGGAGGAAACGAAAGCATGCCGAAGAGGAGGAGCCTTCCCCAGGGTCCCCACCCCGGGAGTCCCTTCCCAGGGGGACCAGGCGCTGAGGGCATTACCGATTGGGCGTCGAAGCTCTGCATCCTGCGGCTGGGCCTGAGCCCAGATTCAGGAGCCCAGCGCCACCCCACGGCCGCCCCCAAAATTGCGCACCGGGAGCTCTTGTCTCCAGGTTGCTCTGGGCCCGCCCATTTCCAAGGAGGAGGCACCGGGCACTTCCCTGCGCCCCGCCCCAAGCACCTGCGCCCAGGTGGTTCCCTGGAGCCCCCTTTCGGGGTCTGATGCACCAGCAGCTATATGGAAAACAATACTGAGATTCCTAAAATAAAAACAAACTGGAAATTGAACTCCCATATGATACAATTATTCCATTCCTAGGGATATATCCTGGGAACACAAAAATACAATACAAAAATCCCTTCCTCACACCTATATTTATTGCAGCATTATTTACAATAGCCAAAATGTCCAACAACAGATAAGTTGGCTAAAGAAACTGTGGTACATATACACAATGGAATATTATGCAGCCTACAGGAGAGATGAAGTCATGAAATTTTGCTATACATGGATGGACATGGAAACTATGATGATGAGTGAAATAAGTCAGGGGAGAGAGATAGGCACAGGATAGTCTCATTCATCTGTGGGTTTTAAGAAAAATAAAAGACATTATTGTAATAATGCCCAGAGGCAACAGAAATGAGGGCTGGAAGAACCAGCTACAATGTGAAGCTCACCGCTCAGAGTGATGAGTGCAGGTAAAGAAATAACTACACGAACAACTATCATGACAATCTTGATGAGTGAGAAGTAGAATGCCTGTTTAAAATACAGGCAGAAGGTGGGGGAGGAGGGAGATAGAGGCATTGGTGGTGGGAATTTTGCACAGGTGAAGGGGGTGGTGTTCTTTATATGACTGAAACCCAACTACAATCGTATTTGTAATCAAGGTGTTTAAATAAAGATCTTAATTAAAAAATAATAAAGGAAGTCTTTGCCTGGGGATTTTCTCTGCAGAAAGCTTCCCGAAAACTGGCTCACTCAATTCTCCAAGTGGGGGGGATGAAACAGGGACAGGTTTGTTTATTTATTAATTTAAGTTAAAAATGTTTAATGTTCTTTGTGTTCCTCCTTCCTCACCTATCTGGTTACCCCAGTTTCAAAGAATACAGGAGCATTGTCTGACTTCGTAATTATAGGATTTATTCATTTATTTATTTATTGTTTATTTTGGGGCCAGACCTGGAGATGTCTGAGGATTACTCCTGGCTCTGTGCTCAGAAATCACTCCTGATGATATTAAGGAGACAATATTTATTTATTTTTTTGAATACACATCTTTATTTAAGAACCATGATTACAAACATTCTTATAGCTGGGTTTCAGTTATGTATATAAAAAAAGAACACCCCCCCCCACCTTCACCAGTGCAATATTCCCACCACTAATGCCTTCCATCTTTCTCGGGTTTAAATAGCCAGCAGGAAAGTAGTTCTAACTTTGTGCAGGGCTGAGTTCTGCAAGTACCAGGAGATTTTTGCAAGTAAAAGGTCAAACGCACAAACTTGCGGCTGCATAGACTACTGCAACTTCTAGCACCTAATTTCATTTACTGATTTCAAGACAAAAATAAAAAATTAAAAAGTTGTGCCTGAAAAACATCCACAGAGGGACAGCATTGTGGCCCCTCATGCCTGGCCTATAAGAGACCCTGGTTCGAGCCTCTGCATCATTTTCAGCATCATCCACAAGACAGAAACAACTGTCATTTCCAAGTCTGCAAATGCGGGAGACCATGGCAAAGGGAAGAAGCGATGTGATTCGGTCAAGAAAACACTGGTGGGTGAGCAGAAGCAGAGAGGAGCCAATTCTGAAGGAGATGCACTCTATAGTGGCTTCCATAGGATAGCTGCAAAAGTCATCATACAGTGGGTAGGGCTCTTGCCTTGTTCTTTGCCAACCCAGGTTCAATCCTTGGCATTCCATAGCATCCCCGAGCCCTGCTAGGAATGTGACTCCAGAGTGCAGTCAGGAGTAACCCCCGAGCACCCCCTGGGTGTGTCCCCCAAACAAACAGAACAAAACAACAAACTGTTAGACCAAGACTAAAGAGGCAAGTTGGAAGTCAAACGTATGTATTTGCATGTAATCGAAATACCTTTACTGTTTCTTTTAGGAATTATTGTGTGTGTGTGATTTGTTTTGTCTTGTTTGAGGGCCACACCCAGTGGTGCTCAGGCTCTGCACTCAGAAATCGCTCCTGGCAGACTCAGGGGACCATATGGGATGCCTGGGATTGAACCTGGGTTCTTCCCAGGTCGGCAGCATGCAAGGCAAAAACACCCCGTGGCCTGATTATTGTTTATTTCTATTTATTTCAGTTTGTTTGGCTATTCGTCTCTAATGAGATCATGCAATGTGACCCTACATGGATGTATTTGGAGAGCATCATCCTGTTTGGAGTTGGAAGGAGAAAGGCAGATACAGAATAATCTCTTATGTTTAGATTATAAGAATTAGTAAGGGAATAGCAAATGTCCAAAAGCAACAGAACTTGAGAACAAATCTACAGTACTGAGTTTACTGTGAGGATGAGGTGGTGACTGGGAATTGGAAATGGGATGGATACTGAAACCATGAATGGATACCAACACTCTGGGGGAAGGGGTGACATTAGAATGTTATATGCATGGAATCCTATCATTGCCATTGTTGCAAAGCATGATGCCTCAAATAAAAGTTAAATAAATAAATAAATAATAATAAAGCTAAAAACGCTTCACAGATCAGACTCTAAAAGACTTCAAATTTATACACACCACATCTTTAAAACAAAAAATGTCTTTTTTTTCTGTCTTTATTCAGAAAGCCTCATTGATACTAAATAAAAATAAAGCCTCATCCATTGTCTTGGAAAGTTCTAGATAGAAAGCCACATGTTTCAAAAATTGGTGAGTACCTATATTCATTGCAGCACTATTTACCATAGCAAGACTCTGGAAACAACCAAGATGCCCTTCAACAGACGAATGGCTAAAGAAACTGTGGTACATATACACAATGGAATATTATGCAGCTGTCAGGAGAGATGAAGTCATGAAATTTTCCTATACATGGATGTACACGGAATCTATTATGCTGAGTGAAATAAGTCAGAGAGAGAGAGAAAAACGCAGAATGGTCTCACACATTTATGGGTTTTAAGAAAAATGAAAGACATTCTTGCAATAATAACTTTCAGACACAAAAGAGAAAAGAGCTGGAAGTTCCAGCTCACCTCAGGAAGCTCATCACAAAGAGTGATGAGTTTAGTTGGATAAATAACTACATTTTGAACTGTCCTAATAATGAGAATGTATGAGGGAAATTGAGAACCTGTTTAGAGTACAGGCGGGGGTCGGGTGGGGAGGAGGGAGACTTGGGACATTGGTGATGGGAATGTTGCACTGGTGATGGGTGGTGTTAAGAAAAAAAAAAAAGAGAAAAAGAAAGAGAAAAAAAATAAAGTGAAATAATGTTCTTTGTGTATTTAGGAGAAAAACTTGATCTGAAATGAAGCTGTTGTATCAAAAATATGACTGTGAAATTACAATAAAATTCCATGTTGGTACATTTTGTTGTAAAAAAAAAATTGGTGAGTAAAAAAGCAAGTTGGTTCTACCCTTCCTCACCTCTGTGAATAGGACATTAGGGTGACGAGGTTGCTGATAAAGGGGTTTTCCAGCTTAGAAGCATACTGGCACATAAAGAAGGAACCAGACTAGAGGTGGTAGGGGCAATGGCAGAATGTTGTGGGCACTTTGCTGGTAGAGGGTGCAGTAATTTTATATATTGATATATACTTTGACATAAAGGTAACTAACTAAATGATAAGAAATTTAAATACTTTTTTTTAAAGTGCAGAAAGGGGCCAAAGAGATAGCACAGCAGAAGGGCATTTGCCTTGCATATGGCAGATCCAAGATGGATGGTGGTTCAAATCTCAGCATCCCATATAGTCCCCGAGCCTTCCAGGAGTGATTTCTGAGCTCAGAGCCAAGAATAACCTCTGAGCGCCCCAGAGTGCTCAAAAACCAAAAACCAAAAAATAAATAAATAAATAAATAATAAAAACCTTGGAAAGATTGAGGGAATTTAGGACAACATTAGAAGAAGGACAAACCCTCTCCCACTTAAAGCCACTAGGAGGGTCATAACTGAAACAAACAAATAAAAGCCACTTGAATTTGCTATCCAGATTTTCACGGGGGCTTCCCTAATTAAGTTCAAAGTCTGTAGTCTCTCCTGGAAATAAAATGGCCTGGTGGGGCCATCAGGGCAGTATGCAGTATTAAGGAGGAACAAGGATGGTGCTAGGGATCAAACTTGTGGCCTTTCACATGCAAGACCTCCTTTGAGCTTTCTCCTTGCTCCCTGAATCTGGCTGCTGAGTCATAAGTGATACAGGGAACAGATGAGCAAAAGCACAGTGCTGGCGCCAGCCAAACAAAGAACCAGAAAGTCTTCAGACATGTGACCTGGTGTTTTAACTCATGAATAGCAGCACAAAATGTCATGTAAACAAAGACAGGGGGAGGAAGGAGACTTGGGAGATTTGCTGCATGGACTTGGTTTTTTCAGATGAGAGCAACAGGGAAAATAAAGGAGGTCATTCAGAGGTCAGTCGAGGACATGTGAATACTGATGGGCTATTTTATGAATTAGTGGGGTACCTTTGGGTCAGAGGCCCCAAAGCCCCTTTTGGCAATTCTTAGCCAATTGTTCAATGCCCACACTCAAGGATGGAGTTTCTCAGGCCTTGCAGTGCCAGGGATAACTACTCAGGTGATGCTTGGGGTCTCGATTAGGGACTAGGAGGTGCTGAGTGTGATCAAATTGGGGTTGGTTACATACACAACAAGTGCCTACCCCTTGGGCTAGAAGTGTGACTCTGGACATTTGGTGGTTTTAAGCAACTTATATTGAGGAATTTAGGAATATGATGATACACAAATCAGACACTTACATTGAAGTTAAGTCTAAGACAGAGTCCCAGGTCTGGAGTTAGCTGCTCTTTGCAGATGCAAATCTCTCTCAGTCTGGTTTAGTCAGTGATGCATTTACAATCATTCATGCTACACACTTTGCTTTGGGTCCCATGGGTGCAGAGTTGAGCTTGAGTTGAGCTGCAGCCTGTATGTTTTCATGACAACATAATTGGGGTTCACCATCTGAAAAAGTTTAGATTTCATTTTTTTCTTTTATAAAATTTTACTGGGTCACACCCTGCACTTCTCAGGGGTTAATCCTGACTCAGAAATTGCTCCTGACAGGTTTAGAGAATCAAATGGGATGCCAGGGATTGGACCCAGGTCCATCCTGGTTCGGCTGTGTGCAAGACAAACACCCTTCTTCTTCTTCTTCTTCTTTTTCTTCTTTTTCTTCTTCTTCTTCTTCTTCTTCTTCTTCTTCTTCTTCTTCTTCTTCTTCTTCTTCTTCTTCTTCTTCTTCTTCTTCTTTTCTTCTTCTTTTCTTCATCTTCTTCTTCTTCTTCTTCTTCTTCTTCTTTCTTCTTCCTTCTTCTTCTTCTTCTTCCTTTTTCTTTCTTCTTCTTCTTTCTTCTTCCTTCTTCTTTCTTCCTCCTCCTCCTTCTTCTTTTTGTTCTTCTTGTTCTTGTTCTTGTTCTTCTTCATCTTCTTGTTCTTCTTGTTCTTGTTCTTGTTCTTCTTGTTCTTGTTCTTGTTCTTCTTCTTCTTCTTCTTCTTCTTCTTCTTCTTCTTCTTCTTCTTCTTCTTACTTTGTTGTTATTTGATTTATGATGCTTCTTAGAATTCAATATGTTAAACTTCATAGGATTATCCAGAATAAATAGATTGCCGGATAGAGTATAAAAAATCACTGATTTTAAGCCCTTAACAAGAATGTAAAGTGGCTCATTGCTTGGTTGTCTGGAAATCAGAAAGTTTTGAAATTATTCAGACTCAGGTAGGAGACCAAAATTAGATATTTAGACACCTTCTTTTTTTTTTTTTTTTTTTTTTTCCTTTTTGGTCTCACCTAGCAATTCTCAGGGTTTACTCCTGGCTCTGCACTCAGGAATTAGTCCTGGTAGTGCATGGGATACCATATGGGCTGCCAGAGATTGAACATAGATCTGACATATGTTAAATATGAAGCAAGTGCCTTATTCGCTGTAGTATGACTCCATCCCCAAGTTTTTCATGCTTTATAAACCTCACTTTCTTGCTCTTTAAAGTGGTAAAAGCAACAGCAAGTCGGGTGATTGTTTTTTACGCTTATGGTTTAACTTGGCTCCAAATAGCTGCAAGAACCTCTAATCAATGTTATACAACTGAATAAAGTTTAAATTACCAGTGAAGAATAGCACAGACTCCTATTGGTTTATGACAAATAGGGGGGAGTATAGCTGAACCTCTGAGTTTATCAGGCAACTCATAGAGTACTGGGGATGCTGGGTCCTCTTAGGCCTCCATTTCCAGAAACTCTTTGGGTTCCTGTTAAAAGGGAAGATTCCTGGGCCCACCCAGACCTCCTAGATGAAAGTCTCTGGGGGAAGGGCCCAGAATGTGTCTAAATCAACTTCTTTGTGTGGTTTGTGGGGATGCAAAAATATGCCAGTGCTGACCTCAGTAAAAATTCCTACAGGCTCATGTTAAGATGATGTTTAGTTTCTGTGGCACTTGAATGATATGGTAGTTTTACTGTGCTTATTGGGTAGTGGAAAAGAAAAGAGGGTTCTACAGGCTGCTGTTCTTCCACAAATTTATTAAATTTTAGCAATTGCTTTTCACTTATTCTTTTTAATCTCCTTGGTTTACCTTTTTTTCTTTACAATCATTATTGAGACAACCTGTGTTTTATGATGCTGTTAATCATGAAATTTTATGCATCTATTGCTATTTTTTAGGGAAGGCATACTTGGCTGCACTCATGGCTCTGTGCTCAGGGATTGCTTCTGGTTAGCTTGGGTGACCATATGGGATGTCAGAGTTTGAAACTAGATTGACTGTGTTTAAGGCAAACACCTTACCAGCTGTACTATCATTGAGGCCCCTCCCATACATACACTGATTTGACCCCAAAATAGCATGTCAGTTTCCCTGCCACCTCTCTCCCCTGGTACCCTTTATGCTGCATTTTTTTAAACTCCCCTTTATAATGGGCCTTCATCTTACAACGAAAAGAGTAAAAACTTCTAGAGAACAAACGTGCAATCATTATAGCCAGCAACACTGTGATGTAAACCTCCAAGTTGCTTAGTAAAATGAATTTAAATATCCTCATCACAAAAACAATAATTATGTGAGGGAATGCCTGGATAGTATTGTACTATAGAAGTGTGTATTCTTATCATAACAAAGAAACATATCAAATCAATCTGTATGCCTTCAACCTATGCAGTGCTATGACTTAATTAGCTTACAATGAAAGTCAAGAAGAAACTCAAGAAGAAGTGATTTGTGGTAGCAGTGCTGGTGATAGCATCATTTCTGTTGTGTAGAAATAGAATATGAGACTTCTAGACTGATGAGTGTTCTATATGGCTTATTTTTCTTTCTTTTCTTTTCTTTTTTTGTTTTTTTGGTTACACCCAGCAGCGCTCAGGGGTTACTCCTGGCTCTATGCTCAGAAATCGCTCCTTGCAGGCTCGGAGAATATGGGATGCCAGGATTCAAACCACCAACCTTCTGCATGCAAGGCAAATACCTTACCTCCATACTATCTCTCCGGCCCCAGAAGGCTTTATTTTTCAATATAAAAAAGGAGTTATTCTTTTTTTTTTTTTTTTTTTTTTTTTTTTTGGTTTTTTGGGCCACACCCGTTTGTTGCTCAGGGGTCACTCCTGGCTAAGTGCTCAGAAATTGCCCCTGGCTTGGGGGGACCATATGGGATGCCGGGGGATCGAACCGCAGTTCTTCCTTGGCTAGCGCTTGCAAGGCAGACAGCTTACCTCTAGCCCCACCTCACCGGCCCCTATTCTTTTTTAATATCTTTTTTTAAACATCTTGATTAAAATATGATTGTAGTTGAGTTTCAGTCATATAAAGAACACCCACCTTCACCAGTGCAACCTTCCCATCCCCAATGACCCAAATCTCCCTCCTCTCCACCACCCACTCCTGTACTTGAAACACTCTTTCTACTTCCCTCATTCATTCCCATTATTATGATAGTTGTCAGTGTAGTTATTTCTCTAACTGCACTCACCACTCTTTTTGGTGAGCTTCATGTCGTGAGCTGGATCTTCCAGCCCTCCTTTCTTTTGTTTCTGAGAAATATTGCAAAAATGTCTTTTATTAGAAAAGGAGTTATTCAACATATACTTAGGGATGGTTTCCTAAATCCAATCTCCTGCTCTTTCTCAGTAAGTAAGGCCATGTTTTTGGAGCTGGGGGAGCAGAAACAAGACCTTACCAGCACCATCCAGTGGCCATAGTCTGTTAGTGACATGGCCAGTTAGTGAGGAGGCCTCACCAGCACCTTCCAGTGGTCATAGTGAGTTAATGACCTAATGAGTTAATGACAAGGCCTGACCAGTACCATCTAGTGGCCAGATTTAGTCAGTACATGGTTCTGACTAGCTGTTGGAGTGATAGCTAGTTCTACTTTGCTGACTCCTGCCACATTTCTGATGCCCTGAAAAAATAAAGTTTCCCATTGAATTTCCATATCCCTCAGTTGTTTTCCTTGAAGACAATTTGAGGCACTCTAACACTTGGATTCAGATCTATGTCTGTCTCTGTACACACAGATGCACACACAAGTGTACATCTATTTGATGGCTGACCCAATGCTATCACTTATCATTTGTCTACTATGTGAGGTCAAAACTGTCTTTAGGACACTTTGAATGGAAAGAGACAGGCCATAGTGGCTCTCCCAACCACAGTGCTTATGCAAGAGACCCTGTCCCAGGGCATTTGCAGATATGAGCTCTATTGCCAGTCAGCATAGCTTTCATTGTCACGGTGTTTGCAGCATCCTCAGAGTGTGGGGATATTGTGGATAGTGGCTGTCCTCTATTTGGAATTCATGTGCTCAGGGACTTTTATTCATTTCCCCTCCTACCTATTTACTTCAAGAGGACAAAACTCCCTAGACAAAAAAATATTGACATGGAAGGGTTGAATGGCTGCTTCTCATGAAAATATATGTGTCCCAACTTTAATTATGGCATAAAAACATAGTTACTAGGTTGTGCTGAGATTTTGAGATATTTTTATGTTCTGGTGGGTGCAGGACAATCTGTCTCACTTAAGTTGACCGTGCCATTCCTACCTGCCTCACAATCCATGTCATGCCTGGTAACTGTGCTTCTCCAACATGTTCTTGTTCATCAGCACCCTTACCCTTTCATTAATTACACAATGCTTCTTTTTTCTTTCTTTCATTTAAAGCATGTTTCTTTTCTTTCTTTCTGTCTTTCTTTCTTTCTTTCTTTCTTTCTTTCTTTCTTTCTTTCTTTCTTTCTTTCTTTCTTTCTTTCTTTCTTTCTTTCTTTCTTTCTTTCTCTTTCTTTCTTTCTTCTTCCTTCCTTCTCTTTCTTTCTTTCTTTCTTTCTTTCTTCTTTCTTTCTTTCTTTCTTTCTTTCTTTCTTTCTTTCTTTCTTTCTTTCTTTCTTTCTTTCTTTTTTCTTTCTTTCTTTCTTTCTTTCTTTCTTTCTTTCTTTCTTTCTTTCTTTCTTTCTTTCTTTCTTTCTTTCGGTTTTTGGGCCACACCCAGTGATGCTCAGAGGTTACTCCTGGTTATGTGCTCAGAAATCACTCCTGGCTTGGGGGACCATATGGGATGCTGGGGGATCAAACCCAGGTCTGTCCTGGAACAGCCGTGTGCAAGGCAAATGCCCTACCACTACGCCATGGCTCTTGCCACTAAAACATGCTTCTTTTATTTATTATTCTTTGGGGGGTTGGGCCACATCTGTTGGTGTTCAGGGCTTACTCCTGACTCTGAGCTCAGGGGTTACTCTTGCCGGGCTCAGAATACCAAATGTGGTGCTGGAATCAAATCAGGATCAGCTGCATATAAGGTATATGATGTAAAGAGGGCCCTGTCTCTCTAGCCTGTTTTTCTTTGCTTTCTTTGTGTGGTATCAGGAATTAAACCCTGGACCTCACCCATGCAGCTTCTTGTGCCCAGTCAAGGGTTCTAATCCTGGCCACATCCCTGCAGATCTCTCGCTACCAAGTGCTAAAGAGGGTGGGCATGGTGGGGCCAGGTGTGTGGCAAAACCAAGAGCTTCTCACTACACCCTTGGGGCAGAGGTGTGGGGTTCCCCTTCTTCTTGCAACTGATTGTCCTGTTGGATACAAGCTGACAGGTGGCAGCTGGCTCTCTGGAGACAGTAGATGAGGACAGTGTGGGCATAGGGTCTGAGAGTAAAGTGTTCCTGTCTCATCTGAGTATGTCTTGGGCATGTCAAACTATTCTTCCAATCTGGGAATTCCAAATTTCATTCTGAAGAGGAAGCTCATTAACCTTACAAAGAATACCTGGTCCTTCTTCTCAGGGTTATTAAACTGCAGAACCACAGTTCAGAGACCCTTGCTCGGTAATGCATAGGGCCATACTTTGTGAATTAATTAATGACATGAACACAGATTTAATATTCAAGGAAAGACCAGATAAATTTTATCTAAACCAAAGGCCGGGGAGATAGCATAGCGGTATAGTGTTTGCCTTGCATGCAGCCTACCAAAGAGGGACCCGGTTTGATTCCCGGCATTGATTCCTGAGCATGCCAGGAGCGATTTCTGCCTGCAGAGCCAGGAGTACCCCTGAGCGGTGCTGGGTGTGGCCCAAAGACAAAGAAAGAAAGAAAGAAAGAAAGAAAGAAAGAAAGAAAGGAAGGAAGGAAGGAAGGAAGGAAGGAAGGAAGGAAGGAAGGAAGGAAGGAAGGAAGGAAGGAAGGAAGGAAGGAAGGAAGGAAGGAAGAAAGAAAGGAAGAAAAGAAAGAAAAGAAAGGAAGGAAGGGGGCCCGGAGAGATAGCACAGTGGCGTTTGCTTTGCAAGCAGCCGATCCAGGACCTAAGGTGGTTGGTTCGAATCCCAGTGTCCCATATGGTCCCCCGTGCCTGCCAGGAGCTATTTCTGAGCAGACAACCAGGTGTCACGACCCCTGAGCACTGCCGGGTGTGGCCCAAAAACCAAAAAAAGAAAAAGAAAAAAAGGAAGGAAGGAAGGAAGGAAGGAAGGAAGGAAGGAAGGAAGGAAGGAAGGAAGGAAGGAAGGAAGGAAGAAAGAAAGAAGAAAGAAAGAAAGAAAGAAAGAAGAAAGAAAGAAAGAAGAAAGAAAGAAAGAAAGAAAGAAAGAAAGAAAGAAAGAAAGAAAGAAAGAAAGAAAGAAAGAAAGAAAGAAAGAGAAAGAAAGAAAGAAAGAGGGGGCCGGAGAGATAGCATGGAGGTAAGGCGTTTGCCTTTCATGCAGGAGGTCATCGGTTCGAATCCCGGCGCCCCATATGGTCCCCTGTGCCTGCCAGGAGCAATTTCTGAGCCTGGAGCCAGGAATAACCCCTGAGCACTGCCAGGTGTGACCCAAAAAACCAAAAAAAAAAAAAATAAATAAATAAATAAATAAAGAAATAAAGAAATAAATAAAGAAAGAAATAAAGAAAGAAAGAAGAAAAGAGAGAAAGAAAGAAAAAAGAAAGGAAAAAAGAAAAAAGAAAGAAAGAAAAAGAAAAGAGAGAAAGAAAGAAAAAAGAGAAAGAAAGAAAGAAAAAGAAAGAAAGAAAGGGAGAAAGAAAGAAGAAAAATAAATTAAGGAGGAAAGTTAAAATAAAGCATCTAAATCAGCAGGAGGGGAAGCAATCAGGTGGCAACCATGACGAATAAAAGCACTCAGGCCTTACAGATTGTACAGAGGTTAAGGAACTGGCCTTGCATGTAGCAGAACCAGGTTCAAATAATGCACCATATCTGGTCCCCCAAGAATCACCAGAAAATTTTCATGAGCACAGAATCAGGAATAAGTCCTAAGCACCCTTGGATGTGGCTCCTCCACGTGCCCTTCAAAAAAAAAAATCAAAAGAAAAAAAATAAAGAAATTAAAGCACTAATTTTGCAGAGCAATGTGAAGGAAGGCTGAAAGAAAGGGAAGGCTCGCCAGATAGAGAAAATGAAATGTTGTGAAGATGTTTTGAAAATTAAGTCACAGGCTGGTGCAATTTTATTAATTATTATTATTATTATTATTGCTTTGTTGGTGTTGTTTTTGGTCACACCCAGCTGCACTCGGGGGGCTACTCCTAGGTCTGCGCTCAGAAATTGCTCCTGGCAGGCTCAGGGGACCATATGGGATGCCATGGATCAAACCCAGGCCTGTCCTGGGTCAGCTGCGTGATAGGCAAATGCACTACTGCTGTGCTATAACTCCGGCTCCAGGCTGGTGCAATTTTTGTTGTTGTTGTTGTTGTTGTTTTGGGCAGCACTCAGGGGTTACTCCTGGTTCTACGTTCAGAAATCACTCCTGGCAGTCTTGGGGGACTATATGGGATGCCGGGATTCGAACCACCATCCTTCTGCATGCAAGGCAAACGGCCCACCTCCATGCTATCTCTCCGGCCCTGCAATTTTAAACTATAGTCAATGGGATTGTTTTGTGAAAAGTCTTGGCAGAACAGGGTGCTATCTTTATTCTGAGTGTAGGGGCCTGGGTGTGACTTAGAGGTAGCATGCCTTGAGTGTGTGAAGCCCTGGGTTCCTTTCCAGCACCTGCCTGTAACAATGAGTGTAATCTCTGATGCCCCACCACCAAATTTATCTAATGAATCTAATCAACAATCTAATCAACAAATTTATCTAATGAATATTCAGGTAAGAATGCATTGCACTGGGGCCTGAGCAGTGGCACAAGTGGTAGGGTGTTTGCCTTGCACACAGCTGACCCAGGACAGACTGTGGTTCGATCCCCTGGTGTCCCATATGATCCCAAGTCAGGAGTGATTTCTGAGCGCATAGCCAGGAGTAACCCCTGAGCATCACCGGTTGTAGCCCAAAAAGAAAAAAAAATGCATTGCATTCTAAAGAGGTGGAAAGAAGATATCATTAAGGGGTACAGAGGTTATCAGCATATAAAGAGTGATTCTATATTATCAGCATATGAAGAGTGTTATCAGAGTAGAGTGTTATTAGAGTGATACGAGTATCACAGTTTTATAGGAGTAACAGACTTATAAGTAAAAGAGTGTTGTAAGAGTAACAGAGTGTTAAGAGTAACAGTGATATATTCCATATGTGTTTATTTCCATATGTAGAGGTAGCTTCCCTCATCCATTTTTTGGATATGTTTAGTTGAAAATTCTAGTAGAAAAGTCTCGCTTGAGATATGAACTCAGGGCCAAAAACATGGCATACTGTCTTGAATACAGGCAGGGAGTGGAGGAGTAGGGAGATAGGGAGCATTATTGGTGGGGATGTTGCACTGGTGAATGGGGTGTTCTTTTTATGACTGAAACCCAACTACAAACATGTTATGTGGTGCTTAATAAAGATATTATTCAAACAAACAAACAAACAAACAAAATACAGCATAGAGACTTTATAGCTTGTTATTTTTAACACCAAATGTACCAGTAATATGCATAGTCACACTAAAATGGGGAAATCTTATGTATAGAAAAAAGTTCTTACCTTGTAGGGATAAAAACACATACATTTTATAGTACAGGGGTGTCTTCCACACTGAACATTAGTCATGGGGACTTGAGTTGATCGGACATTGACCATCTACCCCAAATCCTGGATCAAAACCTTAGAACTGGCACAGTTTCCTGCAACAGCACCAGGAATCAAACTCTCCCCATGGGAAGCCTGACTACCACTCTGGCACCATCTGGCTTCAGGGTAGGTTGACATAACACCATAACAACAAGCAAACAGCAACAACTTGATCTAAGGGCAGGTTGCCCCATCTCACCACCTAATGGTGAGATGAAATCAGAAGATGCTCTGTATTAGGATCTGTGCAAAGACCAAGATCTCTAATTACAGAAGATGACTTTGACAATCACAGCTGAACAGAACTTTTGGGACCATAAAGAAAGACCTTGGGGTTGGACGACCAGCATGCCTGGAGCCTGTAGTTGATCTTATGACAGTATGCTTCATGGGTGGAGACACACTGTATCTCTTAGGTCAAGGAAATTTTCTTTCTAATGTCCCCAATGTTTACTGTGTCTATGCAAAAAATAAACAACTCCCCACAAAACAAAAACAAAAACAAAATCTGCCACATCTGCCCCTCACTTTTTCTTTTTTCTCTTCTTTCTTCTATTTTTTCTCTTCTTTCTTCTTTTTTCTTTTCTTCTTTCTCTTTCTTTCTTTCTTTCTTTCTTTCTTTCTTTCTTTCTTTCTTTCTTTCTTTCTTTCTTTCTTTCTTTCTTTCTTTCTTTCTTTCTTTCTTTCTTTCTTTCTTTCTTTCTTTCTTTCTTTCTTTCTTTCTTTCTTTCTTTCTTTCTTCTTTCTTTCTCTTTGTTTATTTCTCTTTCTTCTTTTCTTTCTTTCTTCCTTTTTTATTTATTTTAATTTTATTTACATCTTCTAATAGGAGTTCCCGCCTTTTTCATAGAACCTTAGAACTTGAATCATTTTGTTCTGCCTCATATTACTATATCTTTCTACAAATTGAGGAAAGAAAAACAACGGATGGGACCCAAGAGCCAAGTGAACTTAGGGACATTGAGTAAAAAAATATCTAAATATTCAAGCCAAAGTCAACAACAATAAAATCAAGAGACCCAAACTATAATAAGCTAAATACAAAATGGACCTGGTACATTAGCAGTCCAGGGGCTAAGGGTGGAGGTTTAGGATTCATGCTGGGAACTACAGTGGAGGGAGGTGAACATTGGTGGTGGGAATGGCCCTAATTCACTGTCACTATGTGCCTGAAAACAACTAAAAAGGCTTGTAATTCACAATGGTCTCAATTAAAAAAAAAGTAACAAGAATATGCTGTTATAAGAATAAAGTACTAATAGCACATAATGATCTATCTATAATCTATCTATAATCTATCTATCTATCTATCTATCTATCTATCTATCTATCTATCTATCTATCTATCTATCTATCTATCTATCTACCTACCTATCTATCTATCTATCTATCTATCTATCTATCTATCTATCTATCTATCTATCTATCTATCTATCTACCTATCCATCTATCTACCTACCTACCTACCTATCTATCTATCACCTATCTATCTATCTATCTATCTATCTATCTATCTATCTATCTATCTATCTATCTATCTATTTATCTATCTATCTATCTATCTATGGCAGGGGTCTCAAACTCGTGGCCTGCGGGCCGTTTGCGGCCCTCCGTACAACATTTTGTGGCCCGAGGCCGGCCTTCAAATATCGCAGTATTCAGTTACCGAATAATCGCAGTAAAAATCGCATTAGTAAGAAAAAAACCGCATTCAACATTCGCATACCCCGAGCAGTTCCGTTTGGGGTATGCAAATGTTGAATGCGATTTTTTGCGATTTTTTTCTTACTAATGCTATTTTTATTGCGAATTTTCGGTATGCGAATAATAGTGAATACTTTGCACCTAGCGCAGGCGTCATTTCCGCTGCTCCTGCCCGCTGTCCCTTTTTTTTTGGGTGTGTGTGAAATCTCTTATGCGGCCCTGCCTCACCCCGACTTTGCCTCCTGCGGCCCCCAGGTAAATTGAGTTTGAGACCCCTGATCTATGGTATGGCATGTCTTGCATGTAGCCAACCCAAGTTTGATCTTTAGCAACCCATAAAGTCCTACAAGCATCACCATCCTGTATGGTCATCAGGAATATTTCCTAAACACAGCGTCAGGAGTTACCCTGAGCACTGCTGAATATGACCTCCAAGAAAGCAATATATAGGTATATATATATATATATATATATATATATATATATATATAAAACAACTCAACAAAAGGAGCATGATTGATGCCTCAGTGATATTACATTCAGTAAGTACATAAATGTAGTATTTTTTAAATTTTTATTGTGGTCAAAGTGAATTACAATTCTCTCACAGTAATATTTGAGGCACATAGTGACAATGAGTGAGGGGCATTCCCACCACCAGTGTTGTCCTTTCTCCACCCCTGTTCCCAGAAATGCTGTATATGTTATAAAGAGAAGCAATATCTAATTCATTAATCTTTGTTGGACAAAATCAGTGCATAAATGGCCAAATATCTCAAGCCACCTTGTTCATCATAGTCATCAATAGGAATTATGAATTGGCTTGGGTTGTCATCTTACATCATCATCCCATTTCTGATAAATCAGTGAAAGAGTTGTCACATTAGGACAAAGTTTCCCATACTAAATATAAACTCTTTAATATTTTTTATATTTCTAGAAAAGACTATGAAGTCATGTGATAGAAGAAAAATCACAAATAAATTTATTGGCTAGAGAACATAAATTAAGACCAAAGTTTCTGAATCAAAAATTAAATGAGATACTTTTTATAGTTTTAAAAAGTTTTAAACTTAGTATCTTTAATTTGAGGCATGACAATAAATAGTAGAGAGGAAAACAAGAAAAATATTGTCAAAGGGGAAATTTGACCAATTCACAGAGACACACAGATACAAAAGTAAACAAATAACCTTTCTGTGAGCCATCTCCCTATCCAAAAGCAGATTCTTATGTAGATTTTTAAACTGTGCCTCAAATGAAGTATGACATAAAATTCAGAGTTTAAATTTGGGGATTAGATTAACTAGTTTATATCTTACTGGGAAATTGGCCAAGTTACTAACTTCCCAGGCCTCCCTTTTCTTATCTGTAAAATGGAACTATTTTTTTCTGAGACAGTTAAATGGCATATAAGATGGATTTAATACCTGGTATACAAATGTTTTTATTTAATTTATTATTATTATTATTATTATTATTTTGGTTTTTGGGTAACACCCAGTGGTGCTCAGGGGTTACTCCTGGCTCTGTGCTCAGAAGTCACCCTGGCAGGCTTAGGGGACTATATGGGATCCAGGAATAGAACCACTGTTGGTCCTGGGTTGGCCATATGCAAGGCAACTGCCCTACAGCTGTGTTATCTCTCCAGGCCTGGTATACAAATGTTTTTGATGATAATTGTTACTTTTATTATTTTCTCTTCTTCACCATACTTAAACAGTGATTTGTTTAGCTGTATTTGCTTTTATAAACTACTTCAAATTATTTTTTGAGTAGGCTCATAAAAATTAATGGGCCACATTGGCAGTGTCTTATTTAAGAGTTATATCATTTACTAAGCCAGATTCAATGTAAGAATAATATAAAAATGTCAACTGTAATATAAAAGCATCTATTCCTGACTCAGAACACTATTTGCCTTTGAGACAGTAATTACATTTTTATGATATACAAGAGAAATCTTTAAAAAAACTTGTAAGCATAAAAACTCATTTGTGTGACAGGAGTGATAGCACGGCTGTAAGGCATTTGCCTTGCATGCAGCTGATTCAGGACTGACATGGGTTCAATCCCCGGCATCCCATATGGTTCCCCAAGCCAGGAGCAATTTCTGAGTGCGTAGCTAGGAGTAAACCCTGAGTGTCACCAGGTGTGCCCCCACAAAAAACCTCATTTGTATATATATATATATTTTTTTTTTTTTTTTTTCGGTTTTTGGGCCACACTCGGCGGTGCTCAGGGGTTACTCCTGGCTGTCTGCTGCTCAGAAATAGCTCCTGGCAGGCACGGGGGACCATATGGGACACCGGGATTCGAACCAACCACCTTTGGTCCTGGATCGGCTGCTTGCAAGGCAAACGCCGCTGTGCTATCTCTCCGGGCCCTCATTTGTATATTTTGTCTTGGTTCTAGCTCTATAGCTAAAATTTAAAAAACAACCTGAAGATCTTTTAAAAGAGAAATGGCTAGATAACTCTCTCAAGGAAACTTTGAGAAGTTATTTACATACTGTTTTGGAAAATTCAGTAATACTATCTTAGACACTTAGATATAATATAAAGATAAAATGGGGCCAGAAATGGGTTAAAGGGCTAGCCCTGCACATAGCTTAACCCTATTCAATTCCCAGCATGACACATGGTTCCCTCCCCAAGCACAGAAGTGACCCCTGAACACAGAATCAGGAGTAAGTCTTGAGCACTACTGGGTGTGGGCCAACTTTCCAAAGAATGAAAAAAATAGCAATCTGCAAATATGACCATAGCAACCTATGATCAACTCTCTTTAAAAAAGACTGGAAGGAAATAGACTGTCTTGTTAATTATGAGTTTTCAGTTGCAAAACAATGAATGCTTTTGAAATCCTTTTCCCCTGGCATTTCTGTAATTCCCCATATATTTTTTAAAATAATGATCCTTCTATCCACATACAATAGTATTTAAAGTTCCTATTATTAACTCCTGGGTAAACACAAGGGACAACTCAGTTTGAATACTGTCTTTGGACAGGTTGTTATCATTTAATAGGAAATGCAATCGCCAAAGTTATGATATTGGGACAAGGGTGTGAAGTGGCTTTGGTGAATATGTTTTGGGACCATTTAATACAGATTTCTCTCATGAGCCTTTCTTGAACTAATCAGAGAGAAAGCAAAGAGCGGGGAGGGAAGGGGATTCTTTGTACCAGTCACTGTGGTCATAAAACTTAATCCCCAAATCGGGAACTAAAGTTCCAGAGAAGAATTTATTAACTGGTTAAAAAAAATCCCTTTAAGCTTAGCTCTTGAAACTCTACGTGTGATTCGTGAGAATAGAGTCAGTAGGAAGCCCTGACCACTACTAGATATAGGTCCAAAAGAAAAGTAATGACAACAAAATAATAACAGAAATTTCCAATAAACAATGCAAACCTTGTTTGTGACACACACTAAGCTAGGCATGTCTGGATGGTTTACATTATAAATAATATCTGTTAATTATCTCATTTGTCGCATCTGGTCTCCAATCATCAATCGCTCCTGCAATGAGACTTTGTAGAAGGCAAGACCATTACGTGTAATACAACCAACCAGTTCAGACCCGCTCAAAGATATCCATAATCACAAGCTCCAAATTCATTTTATTATTGGCAGTGGGTGAGAGCACATGGCTGTGTTCAGGGCTAACTCCTGGCTCTGTGCTCAGTAATCACACTTGGTGGGGTTTGAGGGACCTATGTGGTCCAGCTATAAAATCCATTTCTGCCTTACACAAAGCATGTACCTGACATAGAATCTCTCTGGTCTCACAACTTTCTACTTAGATGAGAAGAAAAGAACTGTATTTTTTTTAAAGTGAAAATAAATTCCATTTTTTGTAAAAAAAAAAAATCTTAGCTCTTAAAATAAGTAAGCAAAGTCAATAGAACATGTTGACTCTGCCATTATTGTTTTGGTATTATTTATATCTTAGCTTAACATCCTCAAAGTAAAGACACTTAGAATCTCAAATTAGTATTATATACTAACAGAAGTTATATATAGTATAGGTATATTTATATATTTTAAGATATGAATATTAAATATACTCAATGATATTATATAAAGTATAAATATAATAATATACAAATATACTTTAAATATATTAATTTATGGTAACTAGTGCTTTTTATTATAATTTAAGCATAGAAAATGTATATAAATGATTGAAATTTATTACCAATCCTAGTACCCTAAGAATGACCAGTTGTAAAAATTTCTCATTTTTTCTAGTGTAGTAAATGCTAATGTTTTCTGCCAGTACCAGTGGTTGGTATTGCTAATCTCAAGGGAAGATTATGTGTCACAGAAATCTTTTAAGGTAGCTGCAATTATTAATTCCCTTCTCAATAGTGATGCACAGCTTTTGTCTGTCAATGCAGTCAGTAAGTGGCACCAACAGCGAGTTGGTGCACTTAACTCTTCTCTCTAAGTTCCAGGGGTCCTCAAACTTTTTAAACAGGGGGCCAGTTCACTGTCCCTCAGACCATTGGAGGGTCTGACTATAGTAAAAACAAAACTCATGAATGAATTCTTATGCACACTGCATATATCTTATTTTGCAATGAAGAAACAAAACAGATACAAATACAATATGTGGCCCGCGGGCCATAGTTTGAGGACCACTGTGACCTAGGGTATATTCCTAGGAGTGGTATAGCTGGGTGGTATGGGAGCTTGATTTCCAGTTTTTGGAGGAATCTCCATATCGCTTTCCATAAAGGTTGAACTAGACGGCATTCCCACCAGCAGTGGATAAGAGTTCCTTTCTCTCCACATCCCCGCCAACACTGCTTGTTCTCATTCTTTGTGATGTGCTCCACATCACTAATCATCAGAGAGATGCAAATCAAAACAACTATGAGGTACCACCTCACACCCCAGAGATTGGCACACATCACAAAGAATGAACCACCATCCTTCTACATGCAAGGCAAATGCCTTACCACCATGCTATCTCTCCAGCCCCTTAATTAATTAATTTATTTATTTAAACACCTTGATTACATACATGATTGTGTTTGGGTTTCAGTCATGTAAAGAACACCACCCATCACCAGTGCAACATTCCCATCACCAATGTCCCAAGTCTCCCTCCTTAATTTTTTTTTTTTATTAAACCAATACTCCTCCACCACGAGGGTGGGGAGGTCCAGAGGGAGACAAAAGTACCTATCCACACAGAGTTTAATGCCACTATGTACCTAAAATACTACTGTGAAAGATTTTTAATCTACTTTGATCACAATAAAAATTATTAATAAAAAAGTACCTATCCAGTGACTTTTACATATCAAAGGAAGAGGTTTAAAGAAGGAAGAAGTTTGGAGAATGCTTTTGGATTAATAGCTGGTGTCCTTCTATATTGCACCTAATGTCTTATAATATAACTGAGCATCATTCCAAGTTTACTTTAAATAAAGTAAAATTTACTTTAATATTTTTTCTTTTAATATTTAATTTTAATTATAGTCTAGGACCCAGACTCTAGGTGATAGGGTTTCATTTGTTTTCATTTCATAAGTTTTAGTCATTTAAGTTTATAGTATTAATATATAAAGTCACTGCTTACTACCACCACCACCACCACCAAAATGCCCAAGATTAGCTCTACTTCTCTGTCCAACTGGTTGGCCACCTCAGTCTCTGTCTCATGTCACAGTGTCCTATTGACATATTTTTAACCTGTGGCCCTTAGAATATCCTTGGTGCCCTGTTGAGAAACTCTAATTTAAATTCTCCATAGTATCAACTTTTGGTCTGCTATTGATCATACTTGCAATTCAAAGCCTCTGGGTTCTTCTCTTTTTGCTCTCATAGATGTGTGTAGAGCATGAAAAACTCTGTCACTGAGCAACTTACTGAACATCAACAATGCCATTAGATATATATTTTTTACATATGTATAAAAACTGGATAATAAAAGCTCTTTAGAAGGAATCTTCTCTGGTGACTGCATCAGACCCTCTGCAATCCCAGCTAAGCATGTGCCTTAAAGGCCGAAGCATGTCACAGACCATCAAGAGAAGTGTTTGGTTGGGGAATGGGGAAGGTGGGTGGAGTTCTCTACTGTCCCTGTCCTCTTTTCAGGCAGTACATGACACCATCCTCTCGGGCATCACTTTCTTTGGTAGATGAAACAACTGAAACAACTAGATCAGAACAAATGATGGACCAGTTTCTATTTGTCCTTCACTAGCCTTGGGAGAGTCAACAGAAAGTTGAATCTTTGAAACCCAGCTGACCATGTATGGGTTTCTCTTCTGTTGTCTATAGTTACTAGAAGTCAACCATCCAGTCATCAAACCCAGACATCAGTTTTGCCAGTGTGAACAAATGCCTCAGCTAGCTTCATCCTGTCAGGTCACATCCTGCTCTTGAAAGCAGGAAGGAATGACAGCAGGATGGCTAGAAAAATACAACACAGACATTTGCATGCAACCTGTGTGTGTTTTCTGGAAGCCCACAACTTCTTGTGAAATAGAAGTGGCTAAAATCCAAGTCTTGATGTTATGATATATTTATCACGTAAGAAATTAAAAAATAGCTTATTTGCCATCTGAGCACTTACCATAGGTCCCCTGGGTGTTTCCCAGGAAGGTAAATGTACAATTGGGAATTTTTCTGTGATGGTCATAGTATGAGAACTGGGTCTTGCCCAGAAATGACAATGCTGTCACTTCCCTGTGCTCAGGCTGTATTTCCTTCACTATTTACCTCAGTTGACCAAAGAGATGCTTGCTCTGACTCAGGAAGGGTAGAAATTCATTTTGGGCTATCTTTCACTGTAAAAAAAGGTTAAAAAAAGAGTACCCTCAGAGTGGTCTATGCTGCTCTATTCAGAGTGGAAATAAGGACAAAGTGCTGGCGTCTCTAGGGCTTTGTGTTGGCAACTAATGGTCATGAGGAAATCATTGAGAAAACTTCCAGCTCTGGAAACTCATGGCTATAGTGTTTGTTTCTAAGATAAGTGTATGGTGGTTTTTTAACTGTTGGGTTGTCAGTATAAAAACCGTCTTGTTAGACTTACAGTGAATTAGTACTTTGCAGTGAATACATAGTTGTTTAATAAAATTATCTTGGTCCTCCTTTGGTCTATGGGAAACAGTCTACTAGCAACCGGTCACTATAATTAGGAGACAATCTAATTATCTAGACACATCCATGTACTATAGCACTCAAGGGGAGAGAACTCTCCAGGTGTAGAGGTCATCTTCACTTTCCATCCAGTGGTTTCAGATTTCAGTGCTGAAGAAAGATCTAGAAAGGCAAAGAATGATATTGACAGTACTAAGACCTATGTGTGAGTAATGAGCTTTTATCCTATAAAATTTAAATGACTGAAACCCAACACAAATATTTCATATCATTTTATCCCAAATAAAGTTGTATTTACATTTGAACATGTCACCTTCAAGTTCTTACATTTTGAAATTTTAATCTATTTTGTAAGCATCATCATAAATAATTCTATATTTTAAGTTTTTCCATTTATTGTATTTTTGTGGTTATCCATTTATGTTTGGTTTGTCTTTCCTCTCTCTTTCTCTCTCTCTGTCTCTCTCTGTCTCTCTCTGTCTCTGTCTCTCTCTCTGTCTCTCTGTCTCTCTCTCTGTCTGTCTCTGTCTGTCTGTCTGTCTGTCTGTCTCTCTCTCTCTCTCTCTCTCTCTCTCTCTCTCTCTCTCTCTCAGTGTTTGGCCCACAACTGGTGATGCTCAGGGGTTACCCCTGGCTATGCGCTCAGAAATTGCTCCTGGTGTGTGGGACCATATGGGACACTGGGGAATCAAACCGTGGTTTGTCCTAGCCTAGTATGGGCAAGGCAGACTCCTTACCCCTTGAGCCACAGCTCTGGCTTCTCTCTCTCTCACTCTCTCTCTCTCTCTCTCTCTCTCTCTCTCTCTCTCTCTCTCTCTCTCTCTCTCATATTCTCTCTCTCTCTCTCTCTCTCTCTCTCTCCACACATGTTCAAGGGTTATTGCTGACATGTTGCTTGGGGGTCACTCCCAGCTATATTCAACAGTTCATGCAGTGTAGGGTTAAGAGAAGGGGCCTCTGGCAAGGAAAATATATGCTGTGGTTCCTTGACCATCTCTGCAGACCTGATAGTCTATCTAATTTTTATCTATTTATCTATCATTAATCTATGTCTAGACTACTTCTAGATTTGTGACTATTTTAAACATTTAGTTAGAAAAGTGATAGGATTTCAGAATCATCACAAGGAAAAGATGTGGCAGCAAATGCAATATAATTTACAGGACGTCAATGTCTAGGCAGCTAGTCTAATTTCCTGTAGTTCCTATTTGTTTACTTTTTTTTTTTTTTTTGGCTTTTGAGTCACACCCGGCAGTGCTCAGGGGTTAGTCCTGGCTCCAGGCTCAGGCTCAGAAATCGCTCCTGGCAGGCACAGGGGACCATATGGGATGCTGGGATTTGAGCCAATGACTTTCTGCATGAAAGGCAAACGCCTTACCTCCATGCTATCTCTCCAGCCACTTGTTTACATTTTTAATAGTCTACTACTCTAATCTCTCCCATTCAGTCCCACCCCCATATTCTTCCTTTCCTCCCTCCTTGCTCTCAGATACCCTTAGTTCTATTATCACTGTCTACTGACTTGTCTTTTTATTTTGTCCTCATTAATTTTTATATCCTTATATTGCACATGTGGATGAAACAGACTTTCTTTCAATCTAATTTACTTTGTATAATTCTAGGGACTCCTCTTTTTTTTTGTTTGTTTTGTTTTGTTTTTGGGTCTTACCTGGTTGTGCTCAGGGGTTACTCCTGGCTCTATGCTCAGAAATCGCTCCTGGCAGGCTCAGGGGACCATATGGGATGCCAGGATTTGAACCACCATCCTTCTGCATGCAAGGCAAACACGTTACCTCCATGCTATCTCTCTGGCCCCAATAATCATTATTATATATAATATACTATCATTTTTGGGGGGGTCACACCCGGCAGTGCTCAGGAGTTACTCCTGGCTCTATGCTCAGAAATCACTCCTGGCAGGCTCGGGGGACCATATGGGATGCCGGGATTTGAACCACTGTCCTTCTGCATGCAAGGCAAACGTTACCTCCATGCTATCTCTTCGGCCCTGGGACTCATATTTTTATGCAAATAGTAAATTTTCATATTTTATAGCCAAATAGTATGCCATTGAATAAATAGCTCACATCTTTGTTTAATCATTTATTAACAATATTGCTTATTTCTATATATATATTTATTATTATTATTATTATTTTGTTTTGGTTTTGGGTCACACCCGGCAGCGCTCAGGGGTTACTCCTGGCTGTAAGCTCAGAAATTGCTCCTGGCAGGCTCGGGGAACCATATGGGATGCCTGAATTCGAATCACCGTCTTTCTGCATGGAAGGCAAATGCCTTACCTCCATGGTATCTTTCCGGCCCCATCTATATATATCTTTTAAAGCTAACACTGCAGTGATCATAAGGCTGAATTTACTAATTTTTTTTTCAAATTTTAGGCACTGTGATTTACAATACTTCTCATGGTAGGGTTTCATTGGCACAATTTCCAACACCACAGCCTCCACCAGCATCCACAAAACTCCATCTTTGTCTCAGTGTCCCCTACTCCCTCAATCCATTTCACCTACTCTGATCTGAACACCTTGGTAAACTCAGTTCTATAGACCAATTCTCAGATTCTTGGTCATTTGTTGTTCCCTTACCTTGTTTCTTTATATCTCACCCATGAAAGAAATAATTCTGTATCTGCTTCTTTTTCTCTAATTGACTTAACTCAACATGATACTCTGCAGATTCAATCACAATGTAGCAAATTGCATGACTCTGTCTAATAACTGAGTAGTATTCCATTGTGTACATGTGCCATAATTTTGTTATTTGTTAGTCATCTTGGGGTGTTTTCATATCTTGGCTATTGTGAATAGTGCTGCATAAATATAGGAGTGTAAATGTCCTTTCGTAATAGTTTTTTTGAGTTCTTGAGGTTAGATGCTAAAAAGTAAAATTTATCGGTCTTATAGAAGTTTACATCTTGTTTTTTTTTGAGAGATGTTCATATTGGGGTATATCATATATACTTGAGTATAAGCTGACCCGAGTTTAAGCCAACCCCCCAAATATACACCCCAAACTGGGAAAACTTAGTGACTCGAGTATAAGCCAAGGTGGAAAATGCAGTAGCCACTGTGAAATTTCAAAAATAAAATATATACCCAAAACAATTACAATAATTGAGGAATCAGTAGGTTAAATGTTTTTCAATATTCATTACTAAAGAAAAACTGTAAACTAGCAACAATACTTTTAAAGCTTTAAATAAAGTGCAGAAAGTCGTAGCTTAACAGGTAATCAAGCTAAATCACAAAGGTTAAAATCCTTCAAAACTGGATTCCTCCTCCTCCTCATCTGTATGTCCAGAGTTTCAGCTGTATCTGATGTGAAGGTATCAGCATAGACATTTTCATCATCACTGGGTTTGCAGATATCATCATCACTGCTGTCGGTCTCATACAAAGTGCAGAATATTGTCGGTTAAATAGTTCAGTGGCATCCAGTTCAGTTCAGCCAAGACTTGTGAACTGACCTGAAGCACTGCCCCCTCCAGCAGACAGATGGCAGAAGACGACTGGAGACTGTGCATTGACTTCGAAGCATGAGCCCCAAATCAAATAACCTGTATGCCCCAAGTATAAGCCGAGTTTGGGGTTTTGGTCACAGATTTTGTGCCAGAAAAACTCAGCTAATACTCCAGTATATAGGTAATTTTTTTTAATGTATCAATCCCTTGAGTAGATATCCAAAAGTGGACTTGTTAAATTATATCTTTAGCCATTCAAGGAAGTACTGTAGAGTTTTCTGAACTGTTTGTTCTTCTGTAGTTCTTGCCATGTCAGTTATTTATTTTCTTTTTCTATCTCACTTTCTCTAACCAACACTGCTCGTTTTCAGTGTAAAATCTGGGACAGAAGTGTGAGAAACAGGAAACACATTTTATTATCTTCTGCATTTATTTTGAATGGTGAGCTTGCTCTATTTTTCTGAGCTTCTTGAAGCTTGAATTCACCAATTCATGACCCAGCACTGTTGGTTAGCTAATAAGGTTTTATATAAAAGGAAAAACTGAAGAAAAATAAAGCACAGAGAGTTTCGGAAATCTCACTTCCTTTATTTTTTTTTCTTTTCCTCTTTTGTAAACTATCTTTCTGTTGTTTCCATTCAGAATATAAAATTAGCTACTTGGAAGATAAAAATAGTTTCTTCTGTAGTATTTCCTCAAACGGATAAAAACCCCAAATATTATTTTTAGTGAGATTAGTCGTAAGGCACCATGCATCCCATGAGTAATAAGTGGTAAGATGTTGTTTACGGCAGAAAATATGCCTCCTTTGGGAAACTTACAAATCTTTTGGTGTTGTTACATTTGGATTTTTGGGTCACATTCAAGACCTATTACTGGCTCTATTTTCAGGAGTGAGAATGCCGAGGGGACCTTGACTGTGTTGAGGGAACCATATACAATGATAGGGATTGAACTAGAATTGACAGCATGCAAGGAAAGCAAATATCAAAATACCTCTACTATCTGTCTCTAAACAGTTACTTTTACACAATCTATATGTAAAATATTTTGCAATGTGTGAAACATTTTGAATAAAATACACCAAAGTGTACCTACCTATCCTATGTATGTATATATGTATGCATCCATCCATCCATCTATCTGTCCATTCGTCTGTCCACCCACCCACCCACCCACCCATCTATCCATCCATCTGTCCATCCATTCATTTGTCCCTCCATCACCCACCTGACTGCCTATCTATCTATCTATCATCTATCTATCTATCTATATCTATCTATCTATATCTATCTATCTATCTATCTATCTATCTATCTATCTATCTATCTATCTATCTATCTATCTATCTATCTATCTATCTATCTATCTATCTAATCTATGGTTTCAAAGGCTTTATTTTGCTTTCTCCTTATGACTCATAATTGAAATGTTCCAAGTAAGGTAGAAAAAAACATCTCCCTATCATTATCTCACAGAAATAAAACAGTAGCTGGAATAGAAACTGTTGACCCCATTTGCTCCTTGTTTCACTCAGATAGAAGAAGCACAAAACTCATTTTTGGAGAGTATTTGATGTCTGAAAAGTGAACAGTGAGTGAATGGGACACATTTTATTTTTGGTGTTCAGATTTATGGTATTTATTTTTTATTTCTATATTTAATTCTCCTCAGATTCAGAAGGCAAGACATTAACTCTAATATAGTCAGAAGTGATATTATCCTTTTCTTGAAGTAGCTAAACAAAGTAGAAAAGAAAAAGTGGAATATGGAATTTTAAACTTTGAGAGCTCTAGTTTCCTAGAATTGTATAAAAATACTGGTAGAAATGATAAGGTTAACTTAGAGACTTTTGATTTAGGTGGGTTTCTCCTTCCCCCTCAGACATGACAATAATTTCTTTTGGGATAATTTTTTACTAATAATCTGGAAAGAGTCAGTGATGTCTTAAGAAGAACAAATGTCACGATACAACTCTAATTAGTTCCAGAAATAACAACTATCTTGAAATTAAGATTTATCTAAAACCCACTGTTTGTAAATAGAGCCACAAATCTTCTGCTGCTAGATTTGGGCAGATATTCTCAGAATTGTGAGTGTTTCACCTCTGAGTTTCATTGTTCAAACTTGTGCAAATAGTCTTGTTCAATTCTGATTTTATGCAGTTGGGTTACTCGGAGTAATAATTTCATAGAGAATCCAAAGAAGCTGAAATTTATAGTTTTAAAGACAAGAATATTAAATTTGTTTTTTGGGTTTATATTTTGTAAAACTTAAAAACATGTTGATGTTACTCAAATAATATTCTAAACATGAAAGATAGATTGACTATAGTTCAAAACACTGTAAGCTGGTTAGGTTTTCCTAGAATTTCTAAGAGCTCAGATCCTGGTCTCACTGGCTCTGTAAGGCTTATATAATATTACAAGGAACTCAATTTTATCTTCACATGAATAGGAGTGAGAATTGACAAAATTAAATCTTTCCATGATTTGTAGCTTTAAAAAGCAAACTGTGATATTGGTTCCAAGGAATTCATTCCTTTAGAGTTGAGGAAAATAATTAGAAAACCTTGATGGAATTGTACTCTTGATCTCATCATTATTATATATTCTAGAATTATGAACAAAATAGAAATTATGCAAAGCAGCAATGCTTTTTGAAAGAATTAAAGTCATGCATCAGAAGGCTTTTGTATTAAAAATAAATTACAAAATGATAAAGGCAAGCAGTCAACTCTTTTTGGTTTTGGTTTTGGACCACACCTGGCAATGCTCAAAGGTTTATTCCTGGCTTTGCACTAGGAATCACTCTTGGAAGGCCCAGGGGACCATATAGGACCATAAAAGATCCTGGGACTCAACGCCAGGGCAAGTGGGCAAGTGCTAGACGCATTGTATTATCTATCTCTACAGCCCTGCAAACAATCAACTTTTATCTACATGATCTCTCATAGAAAGAAGGGTACTTTTTTTCTACTTGGGGAAAATCAAAGTTGATTAAAAAGGTATGAATTTAAGTTTACCAGTTTATATAGGGAAGGAGTAATTTAATTTTCAAAATATCCATAAAATAATCATATATCTAATATTTAATAATATAAGTCATCTATTATTTGTTTACCTTTTGAATGTGGAGATCCAATTACTCCTGTAGCATTTGTTGAGAAAAAAATGTCTCCCCATTGAAATTGCCTTCACATTTTTGAAATCAATTGACTATAAATTTGAGTTTATTTTTTGAGGGGGTCACGGAAGGTGGGTGTTAAGAGAGGACTTAGGCTGCACCCAGAAGTACTCAGGGCATATTTCTTGCTCTATTGTTAGGGGTCACTTCTAAGGGTGTTAGGGATCAACTTGGGATCAGTCACTTGTAGGTCCAAGAGCCTTACCACCTGCACTCTTCTTTTTTCTATTTTTTATTTTTTGGTTTTTGGGCCACACCTGACAGTGCTCAGGGGTTACTCCTGGCTCTTCACTCAAAAATCACCCTCTAAGGGACCATATGGATGCCAGAAATCAAACCCAGGTTGGCTGCATGCAAGGCAAACTCCCTACTACTGTGCTATCACTCCGGTGCTGAGTATATTTCTTAACTACTTATGTATCTATAAGTTTGACATTGTAATTGCATGCTGTCCTGATTATTGTTCTTTACATTTTGTTAAGTCCTTTAATAATCTATTTGTTTCACCTTTTTTCCTTTGGGTTATCATCAGTCTTCTAAATTTTAGAATTAGTTTGCCATTTTTTATAACATAAAAACAGGAACCTTTATCTTGTGATGTTGCCAAGACTCTCTAAAATTTCTAGAGAGCTTACTTTATATCCAAACTCAAAATGTCGATCTGTGAGAACAAAGCTTCTTGACAGGATCTTTTAAAAGGGCTCATTGCCATTCATGGTTCCTATTCTTTTGCTCAGCTCCGCTCTCCCTTCTCAACAGGCTTGAAGAGTTTCTGTGAGGCATAACCTCTAGAATGCTTTCCCACTAACCCTCCCCAGGGACTCTGAACCCTTCTTTTTGTGTACCATCAAATTCAGTATGGACAGCGTACAACTCCTACAATTAAATTACAGATTACCAGCTTTTTGGACACAGGCCAAGGACCTCTTTCAATTTTCTGTCAAATTACACTCACTGTGTATTAGATGCATCATAAATATGCTGAGTAAATGAATAGTCTTTTTTTTTTTTTTTACAATAAACATTTTCTATGGCTGAACTAGTACTTTGAAGTAGGACCATAAAGACACATCCAATCAACTTGGCCCTTCAGACTGTTTCACTTCCCTTGACTTCAGTGATGTAGGGCTGGACAAGGAAGGGTGGAAGTGTCACACACACTTGGCTGTGGTTTTTGCACACTTTTAGTTGTGATGTTGGCACCAGGGGACATAAACACCCATGTTGCTGGCATTACACTTAGCATATAGTGAATTGAGATTTTATCCCCGGAAGACGGGTATTCTACCACTGAGCCATGTCCATAGGTCCACAACATGAAACTTCCTTTTATAATGGATATGATGTAAGATTACACATCAACAGGGGCCGGGCGGTGGCGCTGGAGGTAAGGTGCCTGCCTTACCTGCGCTAGCCTAGGAGACGGACCGCGGTTCGATCCCCCGGCGTCCCATATGGTCCCCCAAGCCAGGAGCGACTTCTGAGCGCATAGCCAGGAGTAACCCCTGAGCGTTACCGGGTGTGGCCCAAAAATCAAAAAAAAAAAAAAAAGATTACACATCAACAAACTGGAGTTTTGTGGAAAGACAGTGAGCTTGCAGCATGAAAGCCATGTAAGGAGAAGCAGACTACTGGCCAAAGTTGTGAAAGGAATTCTCAATAATTGCTAATGTCTCTGCCAATTGTAAAATGAATGTATTTTAGATGATCTTTTCTAATTTATGAGTCCTAATAATGAAATAGCTCACAGAAGGGCTGCAGAGAAGATAGATTTACAAATTAAAAGCAAATGTTTTTTTATGAGATCCAACTATTTGTTGATAATTAATGAAATACTTAAGAATCCCATAGGATGGTCTTCTTGATAAAAGACAGATAGTTTTTATTTTTACTTTGGTTTTTGGGCCATGCCAATCTATACTTAGGGCTTTCTCCTGCTGGGACTTGGGAGATCACATGGGATGCCAGGATCCAATCTGAGTTAGCTACATGCAAGGCAAGTGCCGCACCCTATTACCTTCTTATTTCTCTATAATTCTGTCTTAGTTCTCATTCTGTCGTCCCCTTGTGAGGTGGAGGTGGAGGAAAAAGACACCAAATGCTCCTCAGCTGGTCTCAGACCTCAGGGAGAAGATGCTGAGGAGGCCAGAGGTGATGTCAGTGTTCCCGAGAAAAAAAACACCCTTCTCAGAAATTTGTCCTGTTAGCAGTGCTACTGAGTTTAAAATATAATAATATAAAAATTAGATATGTAGTGGTGGGATAAATGAGTTTTGTTTGTTGAAGGAAAACATGAACTTCAGAGATTGACTCTTCATTTTGGTGAAAGTTTTATTCAGTATTACTTTCACTGAGTTTCAAAATTTTGCTCTGTACAATTGTGATTTAACCTTGGTTGATTTTTATGGTTAGATGGGAAGCATGGTGGGTGGTTGTTTTGACTTCTGTTTGTGACAGATTAGGAAACAGGGACCACAGAAAAGTCCTTAGATCCTCCTAAGTGAAATCTCAAGTCTCTGTGTAGAGTTTGCTCTTCTATAGAGAATTTCAGATTCCCAGATGTAAAATTAATACTTCCTAAATGTCAAACAGGCCTCAAACCCTTACTCTTAGAACCTGAATTACAACTTCCAATTATAAACATGTTTATCAATGTCAGTTTTCCAATGTCTCTTGTTCAATTCCTGTGTGCCTTCCAAAGTGTCTGAAACACTGAGGGCCCTAAAAAAAAGTGATAATATATTTTTTTTTGAGGTCAGACCTAGTGGTGCTGAAGGGGACCTGGCTCTGCACTCAGGAATCACTCCTTGTGGTGCTCCTGGGACCACACAGAATGCCTGAGATCAAACCAGGGTTTGGCTGCTTGCAAGGAAAATACCCTATCCTGAAACTAGAATGTAAAATTGCCATGCTTTATTTGTTAAGTGTTAAGTCTGGAACTCAGGATCCACCACCCAGAAGACCACCAGAGAGACAGGCAGTAATGTAAATGCAAGGGAGTTTATGCCAGCATGCTGGGGTCCAACATCTCCTAAGAAATGAGGACCCGAGAATGGCTCATATGCCAAATTTAAAGGGTACATAGGGTTCAGTCCAGGGGATTCCCACATCTGAGTATTGATCTTTTAAAATTATTGCATCAGCTAAATAGTTAGGATTAGTTGTAGTTCAAATATAGCATTAGACAGATCTAGGTGGGCTGTGTACCTCCAGATCCAGTGTGTGGTGTCATCTGGCTCTCTAACCATTGGTGCAGATCCAGGGTGCGGTTATCTTTTGGCCATCTGCCAGCCTCTGTTTAGCCTTATATGGATGCATTTTCTGACATTTACCCCTTGGATCTGGTTCCAGGAACTGGCTGCTCTCTAGACCTAGTCTTTGTACCTTAAAACTAGAGCCTGTCATGGCTGTACTTAGGCTCATGGAAAAGCCAGGTGTACAACAGTTAACTTCCTTAAGCATATCTCTAAGAAAAGGCACACCATATTCTAACATCAACATTTAGGTTACAATTAATTATAAATCTTAGATCCTAACACTGAGCAATTGAATATAAGTAGAAATATTTCTAGGGTCAGAAAGACAGTAGAGTAGGTAAGGCCTTGCGTGCAGTTGACTTCATTTCAAATCCCAATGTACAGTGAGGGCTCCTGAGCACAGAACCAGCAATAGCTCCTGAGTACTGCTTGAGTATAATACAAAACATGTTTTCTTCAATTAGAAATTCATTAAAAAAAAAAAAAAAAGAAATTCATTAAAAATAGGGACTGGAGCGGTGGCGCAGTGGTAGGGCATTTGCCTTGCACGTGGCTGACCTAGGATAGACTGTGGTTCCATCCCCCAGCATCCCATATGGTCTCCCAAGCCAGGAGTTATTTTTGAGGGCATATCCAGGAGTAACCCCTGAGCATCACTGGGTGTGGCCCAAAAAATCCCCCCAAAATTCATTAAAATATGCACATATCTTTCCTCAAGGATAATTTGCCTTACCCTAAGCCAAGAAATGGCATTACTTGGAAAATGTTGCTTTCCTAATCAATTGGCTGCATTACAATTGAGCATATATCCTAACCTTTACTGATTACATGCAATCAAATTAATTTATACTCCAAACAAAAGCTTGGACATTTTCATATTAAGAAAGATATGAAATAAATTGACTCCATAACTCTGGAAAGGGAAGATCTTTAAAGATCACCATCAAGTTATTCACTGTGTTAATAAGTATGTTCAGTTTATTTCTTTCTACAGGCTGAGTGGAACACTCAGAACCCTTTCAGAAACTGCTCTGAATTAAAAAGCAGGCACTTGATATTTCAATTGAATAAGGTGTGTATGAGATGTAGAAGTCGGGCCAGGCACGAAGAAGGGTCGCAGATCTCCAGTGGATCTTGAAAAACAAATATAAATTAGTTAGCAAAAGGGGCCAGAGAGATAGCATGGAGGTAGGGCATTTGCCTTGCATGCAGAAGGATGGCGATTCGAATCCCAGCATCCCATATGGTCCCCCGGAGTCTGCCAGGAGCAATTTCTGAGCATAGAGCCAGGAGTAACTCCTGAACGCTGCCAGGTATGACCCAAGAACAAAACAAACAAACAAAAACTAGTTAGCAAAAGACAGGGTTTTAGGTAGAGAGGGCAGGAAGCCAGGAGAATTCTTAGTGATTCTGGAGTTCACTTCTTTTTATCTTCCTTCCTTCCTTCCTTCCTTCCTTCCTTCCTTCCTTCCTTCCTTCCTTCCTTCCTTCCTTCCTTCCTTCCTTCCTTCCTTCCTTCCTTCCTTCCTTCCTTCCTTCCTTCCTTCCTTCCTTCCTTCCTTCCTTCCTTCCTTCCTTCCTTCCTTCCTTCCTTCCTTCCTTCCTTCCTTCCTTCCTTCCTTCCTTCCTTCCTTCCTTTCTCTTTCTGTTTTGGGCCGCACCCAGTGATGCTCAGGGGTTACTCCTGGCTATACACTCAGAAATCGCTTCTGGCTTGAGGAATCATATGGGATACCAGGGGATCAAACCACGGTCCATCCTAGATAAGCGCATGCAAAGCAAAAGCTCTACCCCCACTTTTCTTTCTTATTATCAGAAGGTTATTGGTTGTTCTGATGGTGCTAACTCTGATCAGGTGTTGTTTCCAGGGAACAGATGACTTGTTTTGTCTCTTCAGGTGCTTTCTCACATTCATGTGTTTGACAGAGCTATTACTCTGTATGTCTTTGAGAACCCACCCTCCTCATGAGTGGGAAGAGGAGAACAAATTTTATTTTCTAGAATCTTTCTATCCTGGGTATCCCAAGAGAGTACTTTGTTTCATATATATGACTGATTCATTTTAGGATCTTTCCATTTCTTTCAAATGAAAACTGTCTTGTCAAAACCTTGTCAGCAGTGGTGGGAACTAGACAAGTGTGTTCAAAACCTTGGAGAAATGGGTGATTTAAGCCCTGAGGGTTCTACAGAAGCTCAAAACTGGAAGAGGATGAACTGGATAGAGGAATGGCCTCCTTAGATACTGCTGTCTAGAAGTTCTGTGGATAAGTCTAGAAGGAAGGAATCCTGCTGGTTAGACTAACAGGTCTGGTTTTTTTCTGAGGGTGGACCCTGGGCCCCAATCCTGAGAGGCACACCTCAGTTCAGCCTGTTCTTTCTAGTTGCAGGCTGCTTTGTTTTCTCTCAAGGTTGGTCTGCTGTCATTGTGCCTTATTCTTGTCAAGTGACATGTAGATTGGGTTTTTATTTAGAAAATAAGACCTAGCTTTCCATTAGATCATTCTGTTCCCATGAAGTGTGGGACTTTGGGGGGGTCCTTTTCAGTTGGGTTTTGTAATATTTTTTGTCAGAGTAATCTGATTAATAGTTCATTTTCAAATTAAGGCTTGTGACAGGTTTCACATCCCAAGGTATTCAGTTCTGGTAGGCAGCTCAAGTTTCTGCTCAGAGAACCTGTTGCTTTCAATAAACTGAGGGAAATGGATTGTGGACAGATTTAAAGATTTTTTTTAAACCCCCAAACTCCTTTGCTCTCAGTCATCTCAGACTTCAGTGGGAAATTGTTTATCTCATATCTCTTTATGTTCTCCCTTTTCTTCCTTAATTGGAACCACTGTCTAGAAGGGCTCCTCAAAACTATGAAGTCTACCACATACATCATGCATTGGAACACACAGGCCTGAGCTCACAGAGTTATTACATAGGAAAGGATGGGTTCAGGAGTCAGGTTTTCCTGAGGCCAGCTTAATGCTTGGTTTGTTCATCACTCTAGGCCGCACCCATCCATGGTTACATTCAGTCTTGGTCATTTTATTTCATTCTTTCCCTCAACCTTTTGTGGCTTTGTTACTAGAGCTCAGCGTCCTTTACGTAGATGGTGTCTCAAAAAAAGTGTTGCTTAATATTTTAGTTTCTTTTTTTCTTTGAGGCTGTGATGTCAGCTTACAGGAAACACTAGAACGTGTGTGGGACTGTGCAAGGCATCCTCCATGACCTTTGCTTCTAATTGTCAAGGAATGTGGCATTGAAATCATTCGTTCATGATTAGAAGGAAAGTCGAGTTGTTTTCAATGTTTCTTACATCTCCTTAGAGAAGTGGTGATTCCTACGTTCCCACACATGGTGCCAATCAATGGGCATGTCTCCTGGGTATTTGCCCACAAATGTAGCAGCCTCTTCTCCAAAGAGGGCAAGAAAAAAAATCAACTTTGTAGTTTCACACAAGTAAAACCCAAGAGAAATTCCCTAGAGGACTGGCTCTCCCAAGGGCCTGCTTTCCATATTCCAATTATGGCACTCCTATTCTACGCACAAATGTTAACTCATTTTATTGGAAGCCCCAAGGGTGTAGTCTTTATTTTATGAAAACAAAGAACAAAACCCAGGAAGAACCTGGCATCTGAGTCGCTGACCCAAAGCTGAAGTCATGGAAGAAGGGGGAAACGAGAGTAGAACTGAGAGCCATTGAGCTATAGGCTCCTTTTCTCTATGTTTATGTTTGAAAGTGGACACAGAGGTACTGCGTGTGTGTATGTCCTACCCTCTGCTCCTCACTCCACATAGTATTCCTGTTGGAAAATGGGAGAGAAAAGAAAGGCTCAGGTATTTTCCTTTTCATGGGTCATGTTTGGCACTAGGCACCTTGACAACAAAGTTGGCTTGGTCTCCTGTGATCAGCTGGCACATGGTCTCAACTTTTTGGAGCTGGGGTTGAAATGTGGCTGCCTGGGAAGGACAGAATGATGCTGTGTGCCAACAGTCTATCTCTAAATTTTCTCCAGTGACCTTTGGGAAGTTATACTCCATGGGAAATGAAGGGGTTAGTTTTCACCCTTTACATATGTCTTGATTAAGCTTATCATTACCAAATAAAAAGCAAGTCTATCTTCCCTTTCCTAAATCTTAAACAGATATGTTCCAGAAATATCGTTGTACAGGTAATAAAAAGCAATGTGATACTCGTACAGGAATAGCTTTAGCCAGTTTGAAGCAACATCCATATAACTACCAGATTTTATTTTGCTTTTATTTTTTATTTAGCTTTGAGTATGATTTCTCTAACAGAACTAAAGATAATTCTCATTTTAGGGAAGATTATATCAAATCTTGATTTTTATTCTTGTGCACATTGTTAGCCTCCCTCAAACATGTAACTTTTAATCTAAACCCAACTACAAACATGTTTGCTATCATGGTACTTAAAGAAAGATATTATTAAAAATTAATCTATAAATATATCTAAAAAGGAAAGATCTATAAAATACCATGGGGATTTGTTTTTCTTGAGGTTTGTTGTTCTCTCTGTGAGGAAAAAGATTTAATTTTAATTTTAATTTAGTCACAAAAATTCATGGAACAAGGTGAATGGAAAACCAATAGAACCACTTTTATTTTTATTTTTGATTTTTGGGTCACACACCCGGCAGTGCTCAGAGGTTCCTCTTGGCTCTATGCTCAGAAATCACTCCTGGAAAGCTTGGGGGACCGTGGGATGCCTGGATTTAAACCACTGTCCTTCTGCATGCAAGGCAAATGCCCTGCCACCATGCCATCTCTTTGGTCTTAGAACCATTTTATTTCTACTTGTTTATTTAGTTTTGCTTTTGGGGAGCAATACCTGGAAGTAATCGGTGCTTACTTCTGTCTCTGTGCTTGTGTGTCTGTGGTGCTTGGGGAATCTTATAGGATATGAGGGATTACATTTAGGTAGGCCATATGTAAGGCAAGAGTCCTACCTGCTGTACTATTGCTCCAGGCCATTTTAAATTTTTATCCTATAGAGTACACCCCCAGATGTTTTGGTTGGGGAGGAGCAGGGATAGGAGCACTCTGGGTGTGTGTCCTCCAGTACTTGGGAACCATATAAGCCATACCTGGTGTTGCTTTTGTATACCATGTGGTACCCAGCAGCAAACTCAATGCTCTGCACATGTTAAACATGTGCTCTACCAGTTGAATTATTTCCCTATAGGATCACTTTTAAATGGTCATATGAAAGATAACCATCTAAAAGTTATCCATGGAGCTGGAGCGATAGCACAGCGGAGTGTGTTTGCCTTGCACATGGCCAATACAGCACGAACCCCAGTCGAATCCCGGCATTCTATATGGTCCCCCGAGTGTGTCAGGAGCTACTTCTGAGCACAGAGCCAGGAGTAACCCCTGAGTGCGATTGGGTGTGACCCAAAAACCAAAAAAATAAAGTTATTCAATAATCCTTTAAATTTAGAAGCACTTTGAGAGCTCTGAATAAGTTAATGGCAGGAATTAAGATATGAAATAGATATGTAAATTTCATTTCACAGTTAGTGCCACAAGTGGGTGCTCAGTCACAAAAAGGAGTGTTAGGGTCAAAGCGGTGGCACAGTAGTAGGGAGTTTGCCTTGCACGTGACTGACCTAAGATGGACCGGGTTCGGTCCCTGGGCTTCCCATATGGTCAACCCAAGCCAGGAGTGATTTTTGAGTGCATAGCCAGGAGTATCCCCTGAGCACCGCCAGATGTGACCCCAAAACAAAACAAAAAAAGAAATGAGTACTTTTTTAGTGAGGTGCACATTCCAGGTAAACTGAATAGAATGTTTTCCCAGAGCAGAAAGCAGAAGAGTATAGTTTTTTCTTACAGTTTGCTATGACTATAAATCCACTTGTTTGGTATGTTTCCACCAGCAAAAGAAGCATTAGTCTACAAACTGTATCCTAAACCCTTTTCTAATTTCTCAGGGGCTCCAAGTCACCAGACACTCAAGCTCAAGAATGACTCTGAGTGTCTCTCAGGAGCTTCTCTGCCTCAGGAAAGACACAGAAGCTTTCTTAGCTTGATGATTTGTGTCTAGTCCATCTGGGAACAACAGCAAGTATGAAAGAAGGGATGCTCAGGGTGGATACATGTAAAGCTAAACAAGACACATCTTGGAGAATCTTTTATTTCTACTTTCAAGAACAAAGATGAAAATTTACTTCTAGGCCACACCAGACACTTTTTTTTTTTGGTTTTTGGGTCACACCCGGCAGCGCTCAGGGGTCCCTCCTGGCTCTACGCTCAGAAATCACTCCTGGCAGGCTGCGGGGACTATATGATGCTGATTTCAAACCACATCCTTCTTTGTGCATGGCAAACACCCTACCTCCATGCTATCTCTTCGGCTCCCATACCAGACACTTTCAAAGAAACTTTGAGCTGACCATTACCTTGGCCAATAACTCAGTACTGATCTTTTATGTCTATTTAAGATCTAGAAGAAGTGAATTTTGTTCTTTACTGCCTCTCTAGCACCTAGATCAGTGCCTGGTGCAAACTAATGAATGCAAGTTTACGATAATGAATGGATGCTTGAGTACTTCTTTTACTTTGACAGGATGGATATGGGGCTTGGGAAATGTGTTCCCACAAACCTGCATTGGATTTGAAATGTAATTTGTTAAAACAGCAAATTGATTTATTGATTACACTCGACCTGTAGAAACAGATCAATATTAATGCAGACCTGCCTGAAACTTTGTTCATCTGTGGTTCTTTTGCAAGTTTTCCACACATGGGTATTGTTAGGAACCTGATTGGCTTTTATTCTTGTGGTTGGTTTCTGGCAGAAAGGGTGGTGTAATATCAGGAATGTGACTTGGCTTTAATAGGTCACTATTAAAATGCAGTGATGATATTTTCTTGAGTAGAAGAGTAAGACCAGGGGGCTTTGAATGGACCAGAATATCCCTTATATTATGGCTGAACAGAATCTAGCTCAGAAATGACATGATTAAGGGCTGGAGAGATAGCATGGAGGTGGGGGTTTGCCTTGCATACAGAAGGATGGTGGTTCAAATCCCAGCATCCCATATGGTCTCCCGAGTCTACCAAGAGCGATTTCTGAGCATAGAGCCAGGAGTAACACCTGAGTGCTGCCAGCTGTGACCCCCACTCCCAAAAAAGAGAAATGTCATGGTTGACATCCAGTGATCATAACATTCAGTAAGCTGCAGATGAATCTACTGAGATGACCCTCACAGCAAGATAGAGTGTCATCTCAGAGTGTTAGGTTGGGCATGATACTGCTTCGTTTCTTCCAGATAATGTGTTTTTGGACATGTGTTGACTGCAACAGGTTTCAAGGAACTTTTAACTCATTTGGTAACCCCAACTTGATGCTCTGGATGCTGATTTGTTATAATTAGTTATAATGTTGTATTGTTGTGTCTGTGTTACATATCTGTGTTACAGATATCTCTTAAGAATTTTTCTAGATAAAGACTATGGGGCCCAATGGGAGATGAAGAATCAAAGACTCTGGCTATAGAATGCCACACTGCTGATGGAAAAACTGGTAATGGCTCTGAGAGAAAATGCAGATAGATGGCTCACAGATGCTTTCAGGAGCCATACGGAAGGTCTGGCAGGTCTTGGTAGGGGGCAAGGAGCATTTCTGAAAGTTGAAATATAATGCTAAGAGATTGTGTGTGTTTTTTGTTTGTTTGCTATTTTTTGGGCCACACCTGGTGATGCTCAGGGGTTACTCCTGGCTATGCACTCAGAAATCGCCCCTGGCTTGGGGAACCATATGGGATGCTGGGGGTTTGAACTGTGGTTGGTCCTAGGTTAGCGTGTGCAAGACAATTGCCCTACCACTTGTGCCATCACTTCGGCCCCTAAGAGATTATTTGCAGTAGGTTGAATAGGTTATAGGTTAACAGGATATCAGCCAGGATATGGGAAACATAGTGAGAGATGAGGGCCATTGCTAACCACCTAAAAAGACAGCTGTGTTTGCCTTTAGTACCCAGATGTATGGACAGGGAGAAAGTGATGTAACAGAACAAGCCTGAGCAGAAACACTAGCTCTGTGCAATCTTCATTCTCAGGTAGACTTTCTTCAAGTGACAATAATGACAGGCATCTGTGACACCAAGCTCACCCCAGCTCCACCCCACAATTCTGCTAACCACATGGCAACTACTTTTTGTCTCTTTTTTAAGAGGACCCACAAAAGTCTGACCCTTGATGGAGACTAAAGGTGAAGTGATTCTTCAAAATACATTGAGTTCTCAGGGACCAGAGAGATTGCAGAGTGGTAGGGCATTTGCCTTGCACACAGCTGATCCAGGACAGACAGTGGTTCGAATCCCAGCATCCCATATGGTTCCCCGTGCCTGCCAGGAGCGATTACTGAGCACAGAGCCAGGAGTAACCCCTGACTGCCGCTGGGTGTGACCCAAAACCCAAACCAAACCAACCCCCCCCAAAAAAAAAACCAAAAAAGAAACATTGAGTTCTGGTGTTTCTTGAGGAGACGTGTTGAGCAGCAAAAACAATACCTTCTGCCTGTTTCGACTCTATCATTGTGTAACTGGGTTTAGGTATGAAGTTGAGCTAAGAATTAGTCATCTCAGGTCTTTATGTTTCACCAATCTTTCTAGAAAGTAAAGAGGGGTTCCCCTGACTTGATCTAGAACACTTCTCAGAAAGTAAAGTATACTTGAGCACTTGGCATGGCTAAAAATCATGTGATTAACAAAAAGTGTCAGATGAAAACCGGGAAGGGGCAGGAAAGAGAACGTGCCTCAGAGACTTTCGACAGTATAACAGTGTTTCTTAGGCTAAAGGAGGAAATGAAGCAAGATCTGAAATCATGAAGTGGTTTAGTCTTTTATCCCCAGCAGAAAAACGAGTCAGTACTCGTATTTATGGCTTATGAAAATTCATGTAATTTTTGTTCGATTTCCATCCTTGTGTGATCAGTCGATAAGTGTGTCATCTTTTTTGCTTTCTGCCATTTTGTTAAGCTAGTCTTATCTGGAAATAGGATGCATCATTTTTATCATATCATATTCATAGTCATATCATATTATTCATATCATATTCATCAGGTAAAAAAACCCTCATTCCTCAATGACACCTTTTTGAAATCTCTGTCCAGTTCAGGGACGGAGAGTTCTCTGCTTTTGTATGCAGGATTTGCCACCTGGCGTGCAGTTGTTTAATTTGTTCAAAAAGCTGACATTTGAGTCCAACGTTTGGTTTCTCTGAAAGACATACCTGGATAACAGTTCCTTCCATTCAAGAATGACACAAAATTAGGTCAAGAAACACTAGCATGATTCCTGGCATCTAGTGAGAGCTCAGGAAATATCTATTAGTCTTTTAGTATTTACTCTTAAAATATTAGTCAGCTATTTTTTATTTTATTGTCTTTTTAAAAATTACTTAAACACTGTGATTACAAGGTTGCTCATCATGCAGTTTTTTTTTTCAGTTCATGATTGAATTTCAATCACACAATGTATAGTACCTTTCATCTGTGTATATTTCCCACCAACAATGGCCCCACTTTCTTTTTTGCCCTCATCCCTGCTTGCCTCTGTGGCAGACATTTTTCTTCTCTTCCTCTCTTTCTTTCTCTCTTTCTTTCTCTCTTTCTTTTCTTTCTTTCTTTCTTTCTTTCTTTCTTTCTTTCTTTCTTTCTTTCTTTCTTTCTTTCTTTCTTTCTTTCTTTCTTTCTTTCTTTCTTTCTTTCTTTCTTTCTTTCTTTCTTTCTTTCTTTCTTTCTTTCTTTCTTTCTTTCTTTCTTTCTTTCTTTCTTTCTTTCTTTCTTTCTTTCTTTCTTTCTTTCTTTCTTTCTTTCTTTCTTTCTTTCTAGCATGTGGTTTGCAATATTATTACTAAAGGGATATCATGGATATCATTTATCTCTTTTCAGCTCCTGGTTCTTTTTTTTATTCTATTTTTTTATATTTTATTTAAACACCTTGATTACATACATGATTGTGTTTGGGGTTCAGTCATGTAAAGAACACCACCCATCACCAGTGCAACGTTCCCATCACCAATGTCCCAAATCTCCCTCCTCCCCACCCGACCCCTGCCTGCACTCTAGACAGGCTTTCCATTTCCCTCATACATTCTCATTATTAGGACAGTTCAAAATGTAGTTATTTCTCTAACTAAACTCATCACTCTTTGTGGTGAGCTTCCTGAGGTGAGCTGGAACTTCCAGCAGCTCCTGGTTCTTGACCAGAGTGATCAGTCCCAACTAATTTTGTCATAATGGTCCCTTCCTGTCCTAATGACACTCCCTTGCTATTTGTGGCAAGCTTTCTACCATGGACTGGTTTTCCTGACCAGTCTCTATTGTCTCTTGACATTATTATAATACTCCCTTTTATTTTATATCCACAAATATGTGCGATTATTGTAATGTCTATACATTTTTATGAACTCATTTTAGGCCACATAATACTCTCCATATCCATCCACATATAAGCAAATGTCATGACTTCATTTTGCCTTACAGCTGTATACTGTATAAGGTGTACCACTGTTTCTTTATCCACTCATCTGTTCTTGGGCACTTGGGTTGTTTCCAGATTCTTGTTATTGTGAATAGTGCTGCAATGAAATAGGAGTGCAGAGAGCATTTAGGGTTGGAACTCCTAGGGTATGTACCTAGGAGTAGTATTGCTGGGTCATATGAATTTCTTCCATACTTAGGCTATTGTAACTAATGTTGCACTGAACATAGGAGTGCAGAAGGCATTTTTGTATTATATTTTTGTGTTCTTGGGTTATATTCCTAGAACTCGTATTGCTCGGTCATATGGAAGCTCAATTTCTAGCTTTTTGAGGAATGTCCATATTCTTTACCAAAAACAAAGAATGAGAGTCTCTTTCTTCTAGCACTTCTGCAATTTGTGCCAGCACTGGTTGTTCTTGGTTGTTTGTTTGTTTTGTCATGTATGCTAGTCTCTGTGGTGTAAAATGTTATCTCATTGTTGCTTTGATTTGTATATCCCTGATGATAAGGATAAGGAGCACTTTTTATGTGCCTTTTGGCCATCTGTATTTCTTCTTTGAGGAAATGCCTGTTCTTTTCTTCTCCCCATTTTTTGATGGGGTTATATTTTTTTTCTTGTTAAGTTTAATCAGTGCCTTGTTTATCTTAGATATTAACCTCTTATCTGATGGGTATTGAGTGAACATTTTCTCCCATTCCATGGGTGGCCTTTGTATCATAGTCACTAATTCCTTGGAGGTATAAAAGTGTCTGAGTTTAATGTAGCCACATTTATTTATCTTTGTTTCCACTTGCTTGACCAGTGTTATTTCATCCTTAAAGATGCCTTTAGCTTCAATGTAATGAGTATTATGCCAACATTTTCCTCTATATTCCTTATGGTTTCAAGTCTGATATCTAGGTCTTTAAACCATTTTGACTTGACCTTTGTGTATGAAGTTAAGGAAAGGTCAAAGTTAACATTTTTGCATGTAGTAAACCAGTTTTCCCAGCACCACTTGTCGAAGAGGCTTTCTTTGTTCCATTTTGTCTTTCTTGCTCCTTTATCAAAAATTAATCGTCCATGGGGTCAACGTGATAGCACAGCAGCAGGGTGTTTGCCTTGCATGTGGCAGATCCTGGATGGACCTTGGTTTGATCCCTGGAGTCCCATGGTGTCCCCCAAGCCAGGAGCAATTTCTGAGCTCAGAGCCAGGAGTAACCCCTGAGTGTCACAGGATGTGGCCCAAAAAGCAAAAAACAAAACAAAACAAAAATCAATTCTCCATAAACCTGTGGGTTGACCTCTGGATATTCAAGTCTCTTCTATTGATTTAAGGGTCTGTCTTTATTCCAATACCAAGCTGCCTTAATGACTACTGCTTTATAGTACAGTTTAAATTTGAATAAAGTGATTTTTCCTATATTGGGTGGTTTTATTTGTTTGTTTGTTTTTGCCAAGATTTGCTTTAGCTATTTTTGGACATTTATTTTTCCATATGAATTTCAGGAGTGTTTTACCAACTTCTTTGAAAAATGTCATGGGGATTTTTTTTTGGGGTGGGTCATACCCGATGGTGCTCAGGGGTTACTCCTGGCTGTCTGCTCAGAAATAGCTCCTGGCAGGCACGGGGGACCATATGGGACACCGGGATTCGAACCAACCACCTTTGGTCCTGGATCGGCTGCTTGCAAGGCAAACAATGCTGTGCTATCTCTCCAGGCCCGGGGATTTTTTTAAAATAGGGAATCCATTACATCTATACAGTGCTTTAGGAAGTATAGGCATTTTAATGATGTTAATTCTCCAAATCCATGAGCAAGGTATATGTCTCTATTTCTTGTGTCCTCTTTTATTTCTTGTAACAGTGCATTTTTTTTTTTATATATATAGCTCTTACACTTCTTCAGTTAAATTGACTCCAAGGTATTTAATTTTCTGAGGCACAATTGTGAATGGGATTGCTTTTCTGGTATTTTTCTTCTTTTATTATTTGTGTATAGGAAAACCATGGATTTTTTTGTATATTAATTTTTTTAGCCTGTCACTTTACTATACAAATCCATAATTTCTTTTTTTTTTAATTTTTATTTTTTTGTTTTTTTTTGGGCCACACCCAGAGTTGCTCAGGGGTTACTCCTGGCTGTCTACTCAGAAATAGCTCCTGGCAGGCACGGGGGACCATATGGGACACCGGGATTCGAACCAACCACCTTTGGTCCTGGATCGGCTGCTTGCAAGGCAAACGCCGCTGTGCTATCTCTCCGGGCCCACAAATCCATAATTTCTAAAAGTTTTTTTTCTGGAGTCTTTAGGATTGTCTAAAATGACATTATCATATCATCTGCAAACCATGATAGCTTTATCTCTTCCTTTCCTATGTGTATGCCCTGGATGTCCTTTTCTTGCCTAATTGCTATGGTACTTCCAGTACTATATTAAATAGAAGTGGTGACAGGGAGCAACCTTGCCTTGTGTCAGATCTTAGTAGAAAGATCTTAGTAGAAAGGCCTTTAGATTTTCTTCATTGAGTATGCTTACAGTAGTTTTTGTGATAAATGGCTTTGACAATATTAAAAAAAAAAGATGCTTTAATTTCCATCTTGAGAGTTTTTAATTATGAATGTGTGCTGGCTGGACCTTGTCAAATGCTTTTTCAGCATCTATTGATATGATCATATGTTTTTTGTTTTATTTTTATTGATATGGTGTATTATATTGATTGATTTGTGTATGTTAAACCATCCTTGCATCCTGGAGTGAATCCTACTTGGTTATGGTGTCTAAGCTTAATACACCCTATTTTCTATTATTTTGTTGAAGATCTTTGCATCAATGTTTATCAAGAATATGGAACTATAATTCTCTTCTTTTGTGGTGTCTTTGTTTACTTTTGCTATCAGGGTGATTATTGGCATCATGAAAACTAGGAGTATTTCTTGCTCTTCAATTTCCTGGAAGAGCTTAAAGAGGATCGGCAGTGGTTCCTCTTTAAAGGTTTGAAAGAATTTACTAGTGAATCCATCTAGACTTGGAATTTGGTTTTTAGGAAGTCTTTTGACTACCCTTTCAATTTTCTTGATAGTGATAAGTCTGTTCAATAGTGATAGGTCTGAGATAATCTTGGTTCAACCTCAGAAGGTTGAAATATTCATTTCTTTCAGGTTCTTTTGTTTTGTGGCACAGAGAATCTCAAAGTAATCAGATTACCCTTTGGATTTCTGTAGTGTCTGTAGTGACTTCCCCCTTTCCATTTCTTTTTTCCTTTTTTGGTTTTTGGGTCATACCTGGCAGCGCTCAGGGGTTACTCCTGGCTATACGCTCGCTCAGAAATTGCTCCCGGCAGGCTCAGGGACCATATGGGATGCCGGCATTCGAACCACCATCCTTCTGCATGTAAGGCAAATGTCCTACCTCCATGCTATCTCTCTGGCCTCATCCCCTTTTCATTTCTGATTGTGCTTATTAGCTTCTCTCTCCCTTTCTTTGGGAGTCTTGCCAATAGTTTATCAATCTTGTTTATTTTTTTAAAGAACCAGCTTTCACTTTCAATCTTTTGGATTGTATTTTGGGTGTCCAGTTCATTAATTTCTGCTCTATGTTTTATTATTTCCATGTGCATGTTGACTTTTGGCTCATTTTGTTGGTCATTTTCCCATTTTCTTAGGTGTGTCATTTAGTTAGTTATACGTAAGTCTTTTTTTTTTTTTCTTTCTGATGAATGTTTGTAAAGTTATAAATTTTCCTCTTAATACCACTTTTGCTGTGTCCCACAGGTTCTGGTAATTCATGTCTTTATTCTCATTTATTTCCAGGAATCTTTTGATTTCATCTCTGGTTGTTCAGAGTGAACTTATTTATCAGTGAATTGTTTAATTTCCAGGATGTAAAGTTATTTAAAGTTATTTCTCCATGTCTGCTTCTAGTTCACCTCAATTTTCAGGTGAGAAAATCAGAAACAATCTCTATTCTCTTGATTATATGGAGGTATGTTTTAAGGCCAGTATGTGGTCTATCTTGGAGAATGTCCCACATGCATTGGAGAAAAATTGGTATCTAGTTTTCTGGGGATGAAGAGCTCTATGTATATATACTAAGTCACCCTTTTCTATTTCTTCCTTTAGAGAGAGTATATCTTTGTTAAGTTTTAACCTGATTGACCTATCAAGGGATGACAAGAAGTTGAAGTCTCCCATTATTTTCAAGTTGCTATTGAGGTCTTCCTTCAAGTTTATTAGCAGTTACTTTAAGTATTTTTCTGGCCCATATTGGGTGCATATATGTTTTGAAGTGTGATTTAGTTTGGTGTACACATCACTTGATTAGTTAAAATATCCATTTCTGTCTCTTATAACCTTTAAAACCTAGTCTGTGTTTGATATTAGTCTGGCCACCCAGACCTTTTTTATTTTAAATAATTTTTATTGTGACCAAAGTGAATTACAAATCTTTCATAGTAATATTTAAGGTACATAGTGACAATGAATCAGAGGCATCACCACCACCAGTGTTGTCCTGCCTCTCTCTGCCCCTGTTCCCAGAACACATCCCATATCTCCCTCTTTTGCCCCCCAGACTGCTATTGTAACTGGTCCCCTCTGTGTATAGCTTGTTGTAGATTTAATATTGATTCTGTTGTTGTTGACTTTGGGTTTGCTGTTTAAGTCTGATCATTTTTTTATTTCTTCTCAATGTTCAGATGACTGTTTGGTCCTGGTACCACCCAGACTTTTTAAAAAATGATATTTTTATTTAAGCACCATGATTAAAAATATGTTTGTAGTTGAGTTTCAATTATAAAAAAGGTTGCACTTTACCAGTGCAACCTTCCCACCACCAATGGCCTCCATCGCTCTCCTCCCCCACACTCTGCCTGTCTTTGAGACAGGAATTCTATTTCTCTCACTACTACCATTGTACTGCCAGTTGTTAGTGTAGTTATTTCTCTAACTGCACTCACCTCTCTTTGTGGTAAACTTCAAATCATGAGACGGTTCTTTCAGCCCTCATTTCTATAGCCTAGGTATTATTATAATAATATCTTTTATTTTTTCTTAAATCACACAGATGAGTGAGACTATTCTGTGTATATCTCTCTCCTTATTTATTTCACTCAGCATAATAGTTTCCATGTCCATCCATGTATAGGAAAATTCCATGACTTAATTTTTTTTCCTCATGGCTGCATAGTATTCCATTGTGTTTATGTACCACAGTTTCTTTAACCACTCATCTGTTGTCAAACATTGGGTTGTTTCCAAATTCTAGCTATTGTAAATAGCACTGCAATGAATATAAGTGTGCAGAAGCTATTTTTGTATTTTGTTTTTGTGATGGCAGGGATCTAATTCAAGGCTTTCACATATTAAGCAGGTGCACCGTCCCATTGAACCATCTTCCTGGATAGACTATCTCCTGATGAGATAGTGACATGAGAACTTTAGAGTGGATATATTGTTTCTGGGTTTATTTTTGGAAAATCTAATTTTCCTTAGATGAAGTGACTATTGACTAGATGAAGAAAATGTTAGGAGGAAAACATTATGAGCTGATGTTAGGAATTTGAAATTATTTTATTTTGCCTTTTTTTTTTTGCAATGAATTAACCAAATACACAACAAACCTTGAGATAACTTTGAATTGGATGTGTCTCGGTGGACACCTTCAGTTGCTTTATTTGGCTTCAATTGGAGCAAGTTAACTCATAAGTTTTTTGTTTTTTTGCATTGTCCATTGATATTGTCCATTGCAGAAATGTCTGCTCTTGATTTCAGAAACATCAGGTGACACTGGTTGGGGGTTGCAAATGTGCAAATACAGGATCATAGAATTCTGAGGATGACTATGTCAGTTCACTATAAACTGTGTAAAAGTCCAAAGATTAAGGATTTATACACTTGTTTCCTACACATCCACCCTAATTTTAGGGTATTTTAGCTTTCAAGATGCCATCAAAATTCTTTGAAGCTTAGTATTCATATAAATCACTATAAAACGAGTTTATTTTCACCTTCATTTATTTATTTTTTTATTTGTTTGTTTGTTTTAGGGCCACATCCAATGATGGCTCTGTACTCAGAAATTACTCTTGGCAGTGCTCGGAAGGTCATGTGGAATGCAAGGGATGACATCTGGGTCAGCTGTGTGCAAGGCAAGTACTTCATCCACTGTACTATCTAACTCTTGATCTTAGTTTAAAGTCAGATTTTATTATTTTTGGACATATTATTATTTATTTATTTATTTTGAAAACAGTTTAGCAATCTTTTTCATAATTTTCCATAAGTTGGAAACTCTGAAATGGTTTTTCTATTTGAGCATTGAAGTTATTAAATGAAATAGAAGTTAGGACATTCTATTCAACACTCCTGAGGAAAATATATCTTTATAGGGATTCTGTTTTGCGTCCTAATTTTTTTTTCTGGGCTAGAATCTTACTATCAAACAGGGGCATTTGACTATATATGTTTTTTTTTTGACTTGGACTAATTAAACCTATTATCATAAGAAGAGGGGCAGACATAGAATGATCTCCGTCATATGTGGAATATAAAGAAACATATAGAGTATGGAATTAAAAAATTACCAAGGGCAACATAAATGGAAAATTGGTCTTCAGTAAGAAACTTACCACAAGTTGGTTGGGGGTTTGGGTAAATAGGATAGGGGTGACACAGGATAATGGTAAAGAGAAGTGGACACTCTAAGTTGAGGATGTGATGTTGGAATAATAATGTATTATTATTAAAAATTCTGGGGCTGGAGAGATAGCATGGAGGTAAGGCATTTGCCTTTCATGCAGGAGGTCAACAGTTCGAATCCCGGTGTCTCATATGGTCCCCTGTGTCTGCCAGGAGCAATTTCTGAGCATGAAGCCAGGAGTAACCCCTGAGCACTGCCGGGTGTAACCCAAAAACCACACAAAAAGAAATTCTACCTTTAACAGTTACTATTAACAGTATTGTAAATCATGGTAACTAACATAAAATTTAATAAAGAGTCAACATATCATTAGGTTGAATTGTGTTTAATACACTCAACCTACTGAATATGTTAACTTAGTTTAGCCTGCCTTAAATATGTTTAGCACACTTGCATTGGTGTACAGATGGACAAAATTATCTAACGCAAAGTTCATCCTATAATTGTGTTGGCAGCACATGTAATATATTGAATACTAGAAGAAAGTGGTAGCTGTCTGAGAGTTGCTATTATTGTTCATTCTGTTTGTCATACAGCTTATGGAAACTTCTAACTCACTGTGATGGCTCAGTATCCTGAGTGTGGTGGGATCATTGGCCCAGGAAAACATCTACATTCATATTTTGAGGGACAGTTCTACTGAATGTGTATCAGTTTTGCACTATTAGAGAATCTTCATAAACCAATGACTGTGTGTACAGGCTTTGAAAGCTGTTTCATTGGGAATGTTCAGATGAATCATCCCTGGATATTCAAAGCCTATAAATGGTGCCAGGTAGATGGAAGTTGGGAAAAGCACATACTGTATAGAAGTCGAGCCAAAACAGCATTGGAACAGCAAAAAGAAGTAACTACTTCCCCTCCTTAAAGTGTTAGGAGCTTCTTGTGAAAGAAAATAGAGCAGATTTATGGGTTTTGTTTTGGGTGTACGTGTGTGTGTGTGTGTGTGTGTGTGTGTGTGTGTGTGTGTGTGTGTGCGCGCACGTGCGTGCATTGTAGGCACACTATATCAGGGATCTAAGCTCAGAGCTTCACACGTGAAGGCATGTGCTTTACCTCTGAGCCACATCCCTGGTCCAGATTTTATCTTAAAGGAGAAAATATCTTAACTTCTAGTTTTACTAAGAAATTTCCTAGGAATATAAATGAAGTTAAATTTAAGAAACAAAAAGAAACATGTGTGTGAATTCTAATGTTCTTCAGAAATGTATCTACATGAAGTTAAATTTAAGAAACAAACAGATATGTGAACTCTAATGTTCTTTAGACATGTCTTTATAATATTCCATGGAATTCATTAGAAATAAGGAAAAATCAAATTTGTCATTTTTTTTTCTGGCAGTTTCAAACTATTTGATCTCTAAATCCTAAAGGAGTTATTAATTCATTCAAGAGTGATGTCACTGGCCCACACAGAGCTAGACAATCCTCCAAAGGACACTCAAGGGTGTGTTCCATTCTGACTGTGTTGTATGCAGTTGTACTACAAGTCCAACTTAGTCCTGGACCAGAGGGAAAGAATAAACAACCTTCTCATAGGGCAGATCAGCTTTATTCTCCCCTAAAATGCTGAGTTTTTCCATCAAGTTAGGGCCCTGTCTTGCATAAAGGCAAGAAGCAAGGCAGAAAACCACTATGCTTTATTTTGCTTGGAAGTAGATCCAGATCTTTGAAGAAAGCAATCAATGAATGAGTTGCCTAAGAAACTGCCCCCTCCCAAAGCATTCACCGCACCATTCTGGGGGACAATCAGTGGCCTGGGATTTCTCAGACATCAAAGACACAAGAGCAAACTTTTAAGGAAATGCTACACACAAAGTCTGCTCACTTTTCTCAAGCCAGGGGGCCAGCCAGACTAAGAAGGTGTGCTTCTGAGGCACCCTTCTAATGGTACTAGAAGGGCTTCAAAATAGCACAAGGACAAACTAGAAATGCAGTGACCACTGACTGAGGATTTTGCCCTCAGTTGTCTTGTGGAATAAGCAGTCACTAGCTGCAAATGTAACTATTGTTGCTTCATACTGAAGCCTTCTCTTCTGTGATGTTTCCATGTAAGGGCCAGGAGGTTTGCAAAGCTACAGGCCAAACTCCGGGTCATGTGCCCATAATACTGTCAACACTGTGTCTGCAGGCTGGGACAGGAGTCACATTTCCCATAGCCACACCCACAAAGAAAAAAATAAAACCAAAAAAAAAAAAAAAAAAAAACAAGGCCCTGGGAAGAGCATCCTCATTGTTCTTTCATTTTTTTTTTTTTAATCTTTATTTAAGCACCATGAATGTTCTTTCATTGTTGAATTAACTCACTCTTTACTGTGGCTCGTAAAATAGATGGTTTAGGAAATAGCCCAAATATGCCCTTTCTGTTTTTTTTTTTTTCCTGTTTTTTTCCACACCCTCCTTCTGTTGTTTTAAATAGAAAAGAAGAAAAAAAATTTTTTTTATTGTGGAGCTCTCATCTCTCCAATATTATTGTTCGTTTTGATTGTTTTGGCAGTGTGAGGGAATCAAACCTAGAGCCTTATATGTAAAAGGCATATGAGCTTCACCCTGCCCCTTTCCTAGTGTTGATCAATTGTGCTTTATTTATTACGTTATGATTTATAGCAACATTAATATTAAGGACTTATGGTTACAACTGCGCTATACATACCATTACAATGTCAGCAGCCTTTCACCACTGTCCCTCTATTCCTTGTCACCTGTTGCCTGCTGTCATTCCCTCCCTCACACTTGGCAGCCCTGGGTTTAGATATACTTTCAAGAGGAGTAACTTTTTTAGCAGTCTGGGAGAGCCTCTGTGTCTTTGACTTATCTGCGACCTTTCTCTATTCTCAAGGGCCAGGAATGGACCCTTGGGAGAGGAACATCTGATCTGTAATACAATTCAGATTTTTATCTGTGGTAAATCACAAAGTCCTCTGAAGATCTGGTCGCCATGTTTTAGGTCAATTTGGACCTAAGGATTTGGGAGTTGCCAGTATAGATTTTTAGAACAACAGCTTAAATTTGGGCCTACCTTTATTATTGAATCAACTTTGAAAGTATGGGCAAGCTACCTTTAATTTTGGGGTGGTGGGCATGTTCAACAGTGTTTAGGGACTACTCCTGGCTCTGTGCTCATGGATCACTCCTGGAAGGAGTTGGGGGACCATATGGGTGCTGAGGTTTAAACCAGTATTAGTCACATATGTTTTAATCCCTGAATGTGCCTTAACATTTTGGTGCCTTAATCTCTACATTGTCTTTCTGGCTCAGTCTTTCTTTTGGAAACTGTTCTATAGAAACTGATTTTACTTTGAAAAGTGTGGATGCTAAAGAAAGATAAGTTTACCTGAAAAGTTTAGCTAGATAAAATTTGTTTTATTTTTGTTTATTTGTTTGTTTGTTTTTTTTTTTGGTTTTTGGGGGTCATACCCGGCAGCGCTCAGGGCTAACTCCTGACTCTACGCTCAGAAATCGCTCCTGGCAGGCTCTGGGTCCATATGGGATGCTGGGATTCGAACCACCATCTCTCTGCATGCAAGGCAAATCCATGCCATCTCTCCAGCCCTGATTTCACTATTTTTGCAGGGCTGGTGATTGAGCATACAATCTTCCAGATGAAAAGTACAGGATCTAGGAATGAGCTATATTCCTTGACAGCTGGCATTCTCAGCAATTGGAGCACAACTCTGTGTGCTAAGGCCAAGCTCTTTAGACCTGGGAAGCCCTCTTTTAGGGGCTGCCAGATGCTAAGAAGGGGCTTGGTGAGGGGGTAGGGCACCCAGAGAGCCTGAGGTTTGGGATCACAGAATCTGATAGCGGGCCCTGGCAAGGACTATGGAAAACCTGCCCACGCTGTCAGGCCCTGCGGCTCCTGGCCTATGTAATTTGGGTGAGTTCAGTTCTTCTGACCACTCTTCTTTCCTGTCATCTGGCCTTGAGTTCTGCTGAGTCATTTTACTTCTCTAATCTTCTGAAACAGTAGATTCGAGAGCAGAGGAAACTGCTATTGCCCACGCCTGGCTACTGGCATTCTTTTTTT
>NC_064866.1:13346515-13466515 GCF_024139225.1 Suncus etruscus | reverse complement strand
TAATTCCATTACTATTTATTTGCACTAAATACTGAATACAAACAATACTAAGTAAATTATCTATACATGCCAAGGGCAAGCTTTAGGGAGGTTCAGAAACTGGTGTCAAGGGCAGAGGGAGTGTTATTAATAGTGGAATTAATATTGGGATACTAAATGCCAGAAATAATTGTATTGTGGGGCTGACCTAGGACGGACCGTGGTTCAATGCCTAGAATCCCATATGGTCTCCCAAATTAGAAGCAATTTTTTTGTTTTTGTTTTTTGGGTCACACTGGCAACACTCAGGGGTTACTCCTGGCTCTGCGCTCAGAAATCGCTCCTCGCAGGCGTGGGGGACCATATGGGATGCCGGAATTTAAACCACCATTTTTCTGCATGCAAGGCAAACATCCTACCTCCATGCTATCCTTCAGGCCCCCAGGATCGATTTCTGAGCACAGAGCCAGGAGTAACCCCTGAGCATCACTGGGTGTGGCCCCAAAATCAAAACAAACAAACAAACCCCAAACCAGAAATAACTGTATTGAACAACTCTAAACCACAATGTCTGAAATAAATAAATTTATTTATTTCTTCATTTTGTTTTTATGGCCACACCTGGGGGTGCTCAGAGCTTGTTCCTAGCTTTGTGTTTAAGGATCACTCCTAGCAGGCTTGAGGAATGATATGTGAGTTGCTGGAGATTGAACCCAGGTTGGCCTCGTGCAAGGCAAGCGCCAGACAAAGAAATTTAATTTTTTTTAAAAAGTCATGACCAAATCCAAAACCAACAATAAGAAAATCGATACCTAATCTACAACAAGCTAGATACAGAGGGGATCACTTATACTAGCAGCCCGGAAGGGTATGGGAGGGGGATATGAGAGGCATGTTGGGAATAGGGGTGGAGGGAGGTCAACTTCAGTGGTGGGAATTCCCCTGATTCAATGTTAATATGTACCTAAATTATTACTGTGAAAGATATGTAATCCACTTTGGTCAAAAAAAAAAAAAAGCCATGACAGGCTATAGTCAGGACATTGTATGGTGAACCCAATTTTTTTGTTGTTGTTGTTGGTTTTGGATCACATCTGTTGGCACTCAGGGGTTACTCCTGGTTCTGCACTCAGAAATCGCTCGTGGCAGGCTCAGGGGATCATATGGGATGCCAGGAACTGAACCACCATCCTTTCTAGGTTGGCCATGTGCAAGGCAAACGTCCTATCACTGTGCTATCTCTCTGACCCCATGAACCTAATTTTTAATCCCCAGAATGTGATTCCCCACTAAGCATCACTGGGTATAATCCTAGTATTTCTGAGATGGCTCTTCAAACCCAGCCCAGAAACCTAGCATCAGCAGAAGTCCATGTAATATCCAACACTGCAAGTCCTGAGCAAGTCTGCACTCTATTCTTTTTTTTTTTTTTTTTTTTTTTTGGTTTTTGGGCCACACCCGTTTGACACTCAGGGGTTACTCCTGGCTATGTGCTCAGAAATCGCCCCTGGCTTGGGGGGACCATATGGGACACCGGGGGATCGAACCGCGGTCCTTCCTTGGCTAGCACTTGCAAGGCAGACACCTTACCTCCAGCGCCACCTACCCGGCCCCTGCACTCTATTCTTAAGCCTGCAAATTGAACTAATATTTATGGTAAACAAGAATTACTGGTGGTGTCCCTGGAGGCTTTTGAGTACTACGTGAGAAACACTCTCCTCTCCCTATGCCCCAAATCATAGCCGGCTTAAAATAAATCTTTTCTGAGCATGTGGTAGACTATTTAAAATATTTGAAACATTTAAAATGTGGTAGAATATTTAAAAGTCACCATCCAGAATTACAGAATCCTGTGATGCAATATAAATGATCTGGCAAATAAATTTGGAAACATCTACAGTTCTTGGCATTCTTGAAACTTAGGAAAATTCAAGTCATTGCTGTTGGGTGAACACACAGGAACAATCACTTTGGAACCTTATCCCTGGACAGCATAAGATGGGAGTTCATCACTTTCCTTCTCAGAAATCACTTATAATTGTTCTGTGCATTGAAATTTGATAGCAACCTTTGTAATGCCCTGCCATCCCATCTCACCATACCCATCCTTTTTCCCTCTGGTCCCTTCTGCTTATCTTCCTTTGGAGTGGATCTTTGTGGTTGCTTTCACATAGAGATTGAATAGAAAATTTCTGCTTATCTATGATTCTTTCTTTCTTTCTTTCTTTCTTTCTTTCTTTCTTTCTTTCTTTCTTTCTTTCTTTCTTTCTTTCTTTCTTTCTTTCTTTTCTTTCTTTCTTTCTTTCTTTCTTTCTTTCTTCTTTCTTTCTTTCTTTCTTTCTTCTTTCTTTCTTTCTTTTCTTTCTTTCTTTCTTTCTTTCTTTCTTTCTTTCTTTCTTTCTTTCTTTCTTTCTTTCTTTCTTTCTTTCTTTCTTTCTTTCTTTTCTTCTTTCTTTCTCTTTCTTCGTTCTTTTTCTTTCTTCTTTCTTTTATTCTTTCTTTCTCCTTTCTTTCTTCTTTCTTTCTTTTTTCTTTCTTTATTTCTTTCTTTCTTTCTTTCTTTCTTTCTTTCTTTCTTTCTTTCTTTCTTTCTCTTTCTTTCTCTTTCTTTCTCTCTCTTTCTCTCTTTCTTTCTCTCTCTCTCTTTCTTTCTCTCTCTCTTTCTTTCTTTCTTTCTTCTCTTTCTTTCTTTTTTCTTTCTTTCTTCTTTCTTTCTTTCCTTTCTTTCTTTCTTTCTTTCTCTTTCTTTCTTTCTCTCTCTTTCTCTCTTTCTTTCTCTCTCTCTCTTTCTTTCTCTCTCTTCTTTCTTTCTCTCTTTCTCTCTTTCTTTCTCTCTTTCTTTCTCTCTCTTTCTTTCTTTCTGTCTTTCTCTCTCTTCCTTCCTTCCTTCCTTCCTTCCTTCCTTCCTTCCTTTCTTTCTTTCTTTCTTTCTTTCTTTCTTCTCTTTCTCTTCTTTCTTCTTCTTTCTTTCTTTCTTTCTTTCTCTCTTTCTTTCTCTCTCTTTCTTCTCCTTTCTTTCTTTCTTTCTCTTTCTTTCTCTCTTTCTTTCTCTCTTTCTTTCTCTCTCTCTTTCTTTCTCTTTCTTTCTTTCTTTCTTTCTTTCTTTCTTTCTTTCTTTCTTTCTTTCTTTATTTCTGTATTTCTTTCTTTATGTCTATCTCTCTCTTTCTTTCTCTTTCTTTCTTTCTTTCTTTCTTTCTTTCTTTCTTTCTTTCTTTCTTTCTTTCTTTCTTTCTTTCTTTCTTTCTTTCTTTCTTTCTTTCTTTCTTTCTTTCTTTCTTTCTTTCTTTCTTTCTTTCTTTCTTTCTTTCTTTCTTTCTCTCTCTTTCTTTCTTTCTTTTTTTGGGCCACAGCCGGTGATGCTCAGGGGTTACTCCTGGCAATGCACTCAGAAATCTCTCTTAGTTTAGGGAACCATATGGGACGCTGGGGGATCGAACCAAGGTTTGTCCTAGGTTAAAGCATGCAAGGCAAATGCTCTACCACTTGTGCCACCATTCCAGCTCCTGAAGCTTTTGATTCTGGACCTTGAGAGTATAATCTCTAGAAAGACTTATGGAAACAACATATAGCAACTTTCTTTCTTTTTTTTTTAAAGATTCTTGATTATTATTTATTTATATTTGTTTGTTTTATTTTGTTTTGTTTTGGGGTCACACCCAGCAGCACTCCAGCGTTACCCCTGGCTCTATGTTCAGAAATCACTCCTGGCAGGCTCAGGGGACCATATGGGATGTTGGGATTCGAGCCATTGTCCTTCTGCATGCAAGGCAAATGCCTTACCTCCATGCTATCTCTTCGGTCCCTATTTTTGTTTGTTTTGTTTTGGGGCCACACCCAGTAGCTTTCATGTATTACTCCTGGCTCTGTGCTCAGAAATCGCTCCTGGCAGAATCATGGGACCATATGGGATGTCAGGGATCAAATCCAGGTCCATCCTGTGTCAGCAGTTTACAAGGCAAACACCCTACGCTGTGCTATCACTCCCCGACCCTGATTAGTATTTATTTTATTTGTTTTATTTTGTTTGTTTATCTTGCAAAATCCTACAGAAGTAAGAAAAAGTATCTGCAAACTATTTATAAGCCATGAAAAAAGATTAAGCTCTAAATATAAAAAATAAAAATTTTGGCTTACCAAACTATGATGGATTCTCCTTAAACATGTCAAATAAATTGGGCTGTGATTCATTAATAAAAGAAGAACATGGTTTCCATTAACAAGTATTTTTAACATTGCATTCACTACCAAACGAGATAGCTAAAAAATGGAAATGATTAAGTGCTTTGAATAGACTCAAATCTCTAAAAGTAAAACCACTGCCATGGTTTTCAGCAACCTACTGATGAATCCTATAAGTTCCTATAGTCATTTCAATAAACTAATTCTTGATTTCTTGTCAAACTTCTAACTTACGAGATAACTGTTAAATCTGAACTTCTTGACCTGTGGATAAAAGCAAATTATACAGGCAGCATTACTCCACTTTGAAAATCATCTTTAGAATGGAAGAAAGTTTAACAACAACCTTCTTCTACCTGCAGATCTGCAAGTCTACTAACAACTGCTTCAGACAACTTCAAAATCCAGTACATAAGCCAAAAACAGATTAAAGAAAAGCAAGTGGAGAAAAAAAAACTTATTAGTTTTTAATTAAAATATCAAGGGCTTCAATAATGCCCTCAGAAAACTAGAAATTGAACTTCTATATCATCTTACCTGATTGCTATGACAAGTACTTCTGGTGCTATGTTAAATAGAGTGGTGAGATGGGGCATTCTTGTCTTTTGCCAGATTTTAAATATAGTGTTTATCAAATTTTCCTTGTTAAGGTTTTGGTTGAAACCTAAAAACTCATTGCTCTAACTTAATTCTATTTTGTTCAGAGATGATACCTGCATAAAGGCCCAAATTATTTTAAATTATTGAGATTTATTATATAGATCAAAAAATGGCCTGCTCTATAGTTTTTGATGTTTAAATGTGTTTGCAAAGAACAGGATTTCTGATTTGGGAGCAGAATGTTCTCTAAATGTCAACTAGTTAGTTGATGATATCCAAATTCTCTGTATCTCTAGTGATTTTCTTTCTCCTTACATTAATTATTTAGAGAAATGTTTTAACTATCTGACTACAGTTATTGACTTGTTAATTTCTTTGCAACTTTCCTTATGCTTGCTTCAAATATTTTGAAACTTGACTATTAGAGATATAAATGTTTATATTTCCTATGTCCTTTTATAGCTTGATGCTTTATGATTCTCTGACCCCTCTCTTGATAATATTTGTTCCCTCAAATATATTTTTTGATATTAATATCATCACTAAAGCTTTTCTTTTTTAAAATATTTATAGTCTTCAAGCCTTCACTTTGTGCCTGTTTATGTTTCCCAAAGGGATAAAAATTAAGAAAAATAAGAGCTTATATATTCTTGTTGCTTAAAAAAAAAAAAAAAGAAATATCAAGTACCTCCCATGTCTATTACTGAGTGGATGGTGAGGATTCAATTCAGACAGAGATACATAGAGCAGAGCCCTCTAGCTCTGATCCCTGCAATTCAAGATGACTACTTGCCTGTACTCAGAGATACAGGATGACAGCACTATGGAGGCCCAGAGATACAGTGAGAAATATACCACAACAGGCCCAGATTCAGACTTCCAGATAGCTGCTATATATATATATATATATATATTTATTTATTTATTTTTGGGCCACACCCGGCTGTTCTCAGGGGTTACTCCTGACTGTCTGCTCAGAAATAGCTCCTGGCAGGCACGGGGGACCATATGGGACACCGGGATTCGAACCAACCACCTTTGGTCCTGGATCGGCTGCTTGCGAGGCAAACGCCGCTGTGCTATCTCTCCGGGCCCTATATTTTAAGATATATTTTGGAATATGTAAATATTCCAAATAGCTGGAATATAGCTATTCTAAATAGCTAAGAAGAGGCATAAAAGTATCTATCCATGTGCCAGAAGGAGCATTTCACACTGGGTACCTGATGTCCCTGACTTCCATCATTCTACACCTGGTTGCCGAATTCCCTCTCTAAGCATTTCAAATCAGATTAGCAAGTTTTACTTTTCACTTGGATGGGCCAACAACAAATGGCCTTCCTTGAAACTTAAGTTTTCTGTCTGGGGAACTATTCAAATTCTGGCCTAATGACCACTAGAATGATCACTTAAGAATGCTGGAGAGCGATTTTGAAGGTTAACTAGCGGGAATGAGGTTGAAGATATACAATTCTATCCCAGTCAAAGAGCATGTGATTTCATGAACCCCACTGTTCCTGATTATCAATGTTCTGGTATTTCCTGTGTGTTGTTGGAAGCCAGCTGGGTTGATTTCACCACCTGTGGCCCATGATTCCAGGAGTCAAATCAGAGACCAGTCTATTGTGACCCAGACAGAGAGGCTGGCAGCAGTATGTATCAAAGCTTGCTGTGAACTCTTAGATGATATTCAAGTAAGACACTGTTATCCCCCCCCTCCCCAATCTGCCCCAGATGGATGCATATTCTAATGACCCCAAGATTGCTGTTGTTTGAGTCTTGCAAGTTGGAAAACAGGACAGCAAGACAGACTGTTTTGAAACTCAGTTCCTAAGTCTGTCCAAGTTTGCATTTCCTTTTACAGATCTTTTTGTTGTTCTTTTCTCACTCTTTTTCATTAACTTGAAGATAGCAAATTAAATTTTCCCCAGAGCAAAAAAGCATTTCCCACTCAGTGACAGTTTTGTCAAACGACTCTTTAGCAAACTCTGTTTGGGGGGTAAGATTGGTCTTATATTGGATGTACTAGTGAGATGATGATACACAAGATCTAAGAAAGAATAATGACTTTGATTTGAAAATGACTGGGTTTCCACTCTTGAAATTCAGACCAGAAGGTATGACATGGTTATGGTGTTTGCTATGCACATGCTATCAAGGGCACTTCTATTGTTTTACAGGGTGAAGAAGAAAGTCATTTGTCAGGTTGAAAGCAATTTGGGCATTAGCTGGCCCCTTCTTCACATATTGGTTAAGTAAACTTCAAATGTGAACACTTCAGTGAGATATTAAATACATTCACTATCATCTAATCTAAACCTTATCTCCTCATCTTTTCCCAAAACTTTTTTTTTTTTTGCCAAGTTATTGCAATTGCAAAGGCTTGTCTTTAGCAATACTATTTATACTTTTCCATAAATACTGGTTTAAAGGAATGAGTATCTGGAAGTGGAGTTCACATTTATCTAGCTTATAGTTTATACTAAACAATCTTGCCTTGGTTAACCTCTCATTGTGAGAGAGTTTCATTTCTTTTTTTTTTTAATTTCCTTTATTTAAGCCCCATGGTTGCAAAATTGTTTATTGTTGGCTCTCAGTCATACAATGTCTGCCATCCTTCACCAGTACACACTTCCTGTCACTGATGCCTCCTATTTCCCTACCGCCCTCAAACTTTTCTTCCTAAGAGTTTCATTTCTTAAGAACTGAATATTCAAATGTAATGACCTCCTTTTTGTCCTACTGCCTCTGCTCTTCCATCTGGATAGAGTCCCATAGTCTTCTGTGAGACCAGGTGGGTCCTTAGGTTCTCATCTCTCCTAGAATCATTTCCCTAAGTGGCAATCACTCTCTGACCCCTCTACTTCTCAGGAATCTATGAGGCTACTGGAACAGTGTTTGCTCAGTGTCTGACATGTTCTGAGCCCCATTCCTCCATTTGTGTTTATAAAATAAAAAATTTCAGGGTCCTCCTTGGGTAATTGTGAGAATTAAAGGACCATATCTGTAAAGCCTTTGCAGGCTATAAATGTAATTATACATTTATAAATATATAAAATTTTGAGATATTTTTGAGACCCTAAAGATCTAGGGAAGGAGCCATTATATCACTTAGGTTCCCTGGACAGTGAAACAAGAAAGGTATGCGACTGTGATGTCTGAGAATATTAGTTCAACTCAGAATATAACACCTCTGACTTGGAACAAGTGGAGAAAGGAAAGATTGTCTTGGGAATTGCCTGAGTCCCATGTTGACATAGAGGACAAAACTTACATATTTCATTTCTACTCATACAGCACCATCATTCAATTAGGTTCTCTGATTGTCAGTAAATACAATAGATCTTTCTTGTGTTGTGCAACTCTTCACTCTTCTTTAAGTGAACCATAGACATTAGGAACAACTAACTCATAGGCTTCATTAAAAACATACACTGCATTCTGATGGCTTTTTTGGCAGGAACCCTGGGAATGAGCATGTTCTCCTTGGCAATTATCCACTCATACCTCTTCTAGGTGGAGAATGTGAAAACCAAAGCTAAAGGAAAACAAAGTTACACCCATCCTATTACTTGGCCTGTCCACAATTCTGGCAAGGTGACTAAGGGAATATAATGAAGGACAGAAGTGAAGACAAGGCCTTTTATTTCCTACTTATTGGGGGGGAAGAGCGAGAGAGAGAGAGAGAGAGAGAGAGAGAGAGAGAGAGAGAGAGAGAGAGAGAGAGAGAGAGAGAGAGAGAGAGAGAACACCAAGTTCTATAAGGTCAAAAAGTAGCCCTCACCAAACTCCAATCCTCAGACACCCAAATCATGGACTTCAAACTTTAAGAACTACAAGAAAATGTAAACCAGCTATTCAAGTCTCTCAGACTGTGTATACTGTTTGGCAGCTTCAGCACTGCACACAGATATCTCTCACTCTAGTCTCTGAAATCTCTGAGGACTGCAGCTGAGGGATCCTTCCAGGGCTCTGGGTGTCCCTGGAATTCCCAGGTGAATCCTAGTCTTTGAGTTTCCTGAGGTAGCATTTGTTCTTGTGACCACATGCTTTAAGCAAAAATTGTCGTTTTCTCACAAAGTTTTAAAAGAAGTCACTCCTCATTTTCATCAGATGCTTCTTCAACTTCTACTCCTCATTCTCCCGTTTAAATTCAGAAGTTGGTGCACCTATGAGGTAAATGGGAGAAGCATCTTCTCAAGCTCTTGCTGCACACATTTTCTGACATAAAGAGACTAATATTTCAGGGGGCCCTAGTGTGGCTGAGAGGAAGAATATGGGCTTTTCATTCCCCATATCTTCCCAGTTTTCTTCACGATTATAAATTTTTTTTTTGTTTTTTGGCCACACCCGGCCATGCTCAGGGGTTATTCCTGGATGTCTGCTCAGAAATAGCTCCTGGCAGGCACGGGGGACCATATGGGACACCGGAATTCGAACCAACCACCTTTGGTCCTGGATCGGCTGCTTGCAAGGCAAACGCCGCTGTGCTATCTCTCCAGGCCCTAAATTTCTTTTTCTTTCTTAACTAGAAGTTCTATAAAATCATACGTGCAACTTCAAGTTTTCTTTCTTTCTTTATTTTTTTGGGGGGGCACACCTGGTGAAGTTTAGGGGTTACTCCTGGTTCTGTACTCAGGAATCATTCCTGGTCACGTTGGGAGATCATATGAGATGCTGGGAATCAAACCTGGGTCAGATGCATGGAAAGTTAATGCCCTAGCTATTGTATTATTACACTGGCTCCAACAAGTTTTCTCAGCAGCATCATGAATTTTTTCCCAAAGGCTAGTTTTCAGAAAGGGTTTTTATTTATCTACCTCTAATGAAACTTAGTTCACAGAGGGCTCAAGTTATTGAAAGGAACTTCTCTGACAATGACTCCAAGCTGGAGGGAGGATGGAGAGAAAGTTTACGTAAATGAACATGGCAGCCCCAAGCTGGGCATCAAATGGGCAGTGATGCCTTATTACTGTGGTCCCAGAAAGATGCCACTCATAGATCTTTTTCTCTTCTGATTTTTTCCTGCTGGAGAGTGTAGCCTACTGAGCATGATTGACAGCATGGTGGGTTCCAAGAAATGTTTATAGATGAACCAAGGTGGCTCCTATTACAGAGACCTCTTGACTCTGAAAATAGAGAAACCCAGCGTAATCAAGAATTCAGGGAGATGGCAAGATGGCCAGTAGTGAATAGCATCATGTGAGGCAATCTTTCCTCCCTGCCCTTAACTTTCCAACAGAGTAAGAAAGGAAGAGCAGGAGAAAACGGTGGAACAAAAAGAATATGACATTTTTTCAAGTAAAGACTCTCTTTTTAGAATTAATAGTTCACCAAGAACAGTGAATTCTCACACATGAAGATTAAGAGATCACAAAGGATCAAAATAATCTTCACAACCTAAAATGGTCTCTACATGGAACTATGATAAACTCAAGCTGGCTTGACTAATGCTAAGAATCATTTCTGGTATAAATAAGCTGTTATTAGAAGATTAAATAGGAATTCTATTAACCAGCTGACTATGAGAGATAGTTCTTACTCAAAGAGAAAGAGATGCTAAAAGAGGAAATAAATCTTCAGGGACCTCCCAGATGAAAGTCAGAGCACAGAGCACGAGTAAGCAATGAGCACTGCTTGGGGTGTGCCCTGAAAACCAATCAAATGAACAAATAGGCTAAGAGAGCCAAATGAAGAAGGAAAAAGATGTACAAAGGAAAACAGTTCCATAGTAAAAACATAATGACACAGGAGACACCACAGCATTTTACATAACTCTATGCAAGAGAAAGCAAACAAGGCTGCTCTTATTTGCTTTGGCAAAGAATTACAGAGTTGCAAGCAGTCTGAGGTGGGGAGGATGACAATGGAGGAAAAAAGAGGTGGGAAAAGCGGAAAGGGTGCTAAAAAAGGAGCCAAGTTCTCAGTTGATGGAAAGAAAAAATAATAGAATGTGGGTAGGCCATCAGAATGGCTGGGAGGGCAAACTGTGGAGCAGTGGCACCTGTTACCTTCATGTCCACTATCCCCCATCAGACAGACAGAGACAGATAGACAGACAGATCACACACATACACACATGTAAGGAGAAGCAGGGCCCTACATGTTATCTTCTGTGAAGAATATGCTCCTGATGTAAATAAGGGTCAGTATAAGGGCCACTCTCTGCTTAGGAGAGCAGTGTTTAAAGGTTCTGGATTTTTCTGAGCTCACTGAAAAAAGATTCCCACATGGTAGAGGCACTGAAGAGAGTTGGTGGGTATCTTGTTCCCCAACTTCTTGTTTATCCCATCTGAATGATCAGAGCCGTCCACACCTGGAATGGACAGGTAAAGGAGTCATACCTGGGGAGAGAGGGTATAAGAAAGACAATTAGAGAGAGAAGAGAGAGGTAGCAAGAAAGCTTGGAGAGCAGCTGAAAGGAAGACAGAGGCAGAGAGAGCCAGAGAAGGAGCAGAGAAGTGGCTGCTTGGAAAAGGCTTAGCATAGAAGCCATGTGAGGAAATGCATATGGCGGTTAGGGATGTAAACTAAAGCTGGCTGATTCCTGAAACTTTAACTGACTGCCTGTGAAATTATTTTCCCATTGTTATCCTACATCTTCAAACCCGCCGGCTAAAGGGCCTAGAGGCACAGTATTGACTCTTTATATTTTATATTAACAAGAGTCCACCCTAGAAAGGATGTCATCTAGAGATCTTTTAGGTTCTCCTCACAGTATCACTACTCTATGACTAATGATGCTGTTTTTTTTTTTTTTTTTTTTTTTTTTAGTTGGGTTAGGGCACCTTGACACCTGTAGGTGGGAGGTTGAGAGATATACCTGACATGTTATTCATGTACCCATCTACCTCTGGGAATATTTATGTTTTGAATTTTCACTGAGTCTTTTTGAAACTACAGGCTCTGCTATACTTTAATGGCATTGGAGTTCTTTATACATTCTCTGTCTTCAAGGATTGTTTATGATTTCTGAGTGGGAAATTTTGACTCTCTGCAAAGATTGGCAAAAAATTGTAAACCATATCACTGTCTTTGTCTGAGGAGCATTTTTCAGAGTGCAGTAAACAACAGAGTGATGGAATTTTAAGTGGTTTAGAGTGGAGTTTTTTTTTTTTTTCCTAAGAACTGACAAGGGAAATTGAGACATTTTCTTTCACTTTTTTTTTTTTTTTGGTTTTGGTTTTTGGTTTTGGGGCCACACCCATTGGTGCTCAGGGATTACTCCTGGCTGTCTGTTCAGAAATAGCTCCTGGCAGGCAAGGGGGACCATATGGGACACCGGGATTCGAACCAACCACCTTTGGTCCTGGATCAGCTGCTTGCAAGGCAAACACTGCTGTGCTATCTCTCCGAGCCCTCTTTCACTTTTTTAAAGGTCAATCTTCTCATCAACCCACCAAAGTGAAATATTCCAAGTGTTGGGCCTGGCAAAGTAGATACAGAACACAGAATTCAGTCCATCAGTTTTATTTCTCCCTTTTCATTTAGAGAAGTTCTTTTGACAAATTTTTACATGTATAAATAGGCGAGCTAGATAACCAGAGTAAGTCAAATGTTTTAAGTCATGTGGTTTGTTACTGAAGGAATATCATTCATATCACTTATCTCCTCCAACACCCAGTTATTGTCCTGAGTGATCATTTCTAACTATTATTGTCATATCATCCCTTCTCTACCCTAATTGCACTCCCATGCTATATGTGGCAAGCTTCATACCATAAATTGGTCCTCCTGCCCCTTACCTCTATTGTCTTTCTATATTATTACCATACTATCTTTTTTATATCCCACAAATGAGTGCAATCATTCTATGTCTGTCACTCTCCCTCTGACTCATTTCACTCAGCACAATACCTTTCATATCCATTCATATATAAGCAAATTTCATGACTTTATTTTTCCTCACAGCTGAATAGTATTCCATTGTGTATATATACCACAGTTTCTTTATCCACTCACTTGTTCTCTGGCACTTGAGTTGTTTCCAGATTCTGGCCATTGTGAACAGTACTGCAATGAACATAAGAATATAGAGGAATTTTCTGCATTGTGTTTTTGCACTTCTTGGCTATATTTCTAGGAATGGTAGTTCTGGTCATACGGAAGTCTATTGATAGCTCTTTTGAGTAATATCCGTATTTAAATAAGAACTTTTAAATTAAACAAAAACACTCAGGATTGAACAATAAAACATTTAAAGAGAATACTTTTGATTAAAAACATCAAAAGACAAAATGCAAAGAATCTCAATGTTTACAGGGAATAAAAGTAGGGTATTATGAAAGAATAAGAATTACATGACCTTTGCTTTCTTGTCTGTACTTTTGAATGTGAGAAGAGTAATCTAATGGAGCAAAGTCTTTATGGTTGTAAACCATGCCTCTTCCAATCTAGAATTATCAACACAACCAAAACATTCATCAAATACCAATGTAAAGGAGGTTTTTCTGAACCATACTGCTTTACATCTTTAACTAATAAGACTTATACATTTGATTTTTTTTATTTTTTAGCACTATTTGTCTATAGACAAACAGAAACTTAAAAACTTAGCTACTGTTCATTTGAACTTATATCACAACGCACCATTGGCCTGGAAGATTACAAATATCTAATACTGATTTTTTTTTTTACACATGGAGTCTGGAAGTACCAAAAGATCCCAGTACATTCTTGTGAATGTCCTCTTCCAGTTGCAAATGGTTGACATGCTTACAGGAATAAATATAAGCAAGGAATAACTTTGGGGTTCCTTTGTGAGTCTCATTCATAGAACTAATGCTTTCCCAAAAGTGTTTACCATTTCTCAATACCATTACATTGTGCACTAGAATTTTACCATATAGATTTTAGGGGCAATCAACATCAGATAAGAGTTTGTAAATACTTATAAGTGTTATTTATGTCAATACTTCAATAGAATGAAAAAGGAACTCAAGAACATGGAATCCCAAAATATTAAAAATAATAAAGATGAGCACTGTGGGTGGGAATGCTGCCTTGTCAAGCCCCTATGGAAAACAGTATGAAGGGTTCTCAGTAGACTCAAATTTGAGTTTTCACACTATCTAGCTATCCCACTTTTGGATTTTTATCCCCAGGACTGGAAAACATTCATCCAAAAGGATATGTGCATACTACTATTTATTGCTGCACTTATAATAGCAAAGACTTGGAACCAACCTAGATGTCCAAAAATAGACAAGTGGATCATGAAGATATGACATATATACAATGAAAAAGAACATAGCTGTAAGGATTGATGCAACCATGAAGTTTACAGCAACATGGATGGAACTGAAAGATATTATTTAAATGAAGTATGTCAGAAAAGAAGGATAAATACAAAATGATGTCACATATATGTGATATTTAGAATAACTGCATGAAGAAATGCAATGGTCTAAATGGGAGTTGCTTTAAACAACTTGGCCCCAGAGTATAGTGAGAAGGAAAAAAATTAAGTGGAAAAGGAGAAACACATATATAAAAGGATGGGGGCCAGGAGCCAAATGGTCTCAGTTGCATTGGCAGTGTTCAAAAAGGACAGAACTAAACACCCAAACCAAAGGCAACAGCAATGGAATCAAGAAACCCAAACTTTAACAATCTAATCTTAAAATGGACCTGCTATACTGGCAGGCTGGAGGTTGAGAGTGGTGTTATGGGATGTACTCTGGGAACATTGGTGGAAAGCTGGTAGATTCTGGTGTTGGGATTGGCTCTGATTTATTGTATGCCTGAAATCTGACTATGAAGAACTTTGAAAATCACAAAATGTGTAAATCACAATGATTTCACAATGATTTATTATTTCACAATAATTTCAAATAAAGTTAAATAAAAAATAAGAATGTGATTACAATTTAAAAATATGGTGGCAATTGTGATTCATAATTAAAAGGTATTGAAGCAAAATGATACACAATTCGTTGATTTTGTTCCTCCCTTCCTCCCTTCCCACATCTCTCCCTCCCTTCTTCTTTTCTGAATCAATTTAGAAAAGAAAATCAAGAAGAAGCTCCATGAAAAATAATCCAAAAGTAGAGATGAATTTCTAACCCAAAGGAAACCTAAATTATAATGCTAATTAACTGGTAATATTAAGAAAATAATTTATTTTATTTTGATGCTTGAATATTCTCATTTGAATGGGTCAGGATTATTTTCTTCCTCATTTATTACTTTAGGATATAATTTTATATATTACAGAATTATAAAAAAGACCTGAATTTTAATATTTTTGGAAAAAATAAAAAAGGAAAACTTTGGATTAATAGTGGAACATAGCTACTGGAACACTAGTAAAGAAAAATAAATGGGATAATTATAGAAGAAGGCAAAAAATAAAAGAAGTTGGAAGAAGGATAGGGGAAAGAAAAGAAGAATGATTTCTTCATTTAAATAGTGAAGAATAAAATGAAGAGCCACAATTATGAAGTTTAGTCAAAGCAAATAATAAGAGAAGGGCATCTCATGAAAAGACATCAATAAATGCTGTCAAATGTTGATACATCATTAACTGAAATATAAGCATATAATTTAGTCATTTTTAAGCAACTACCAGAAGAACTAAAATCATAGCTGGCTAAACTACCATAGATATAGAGAACAGTGTTAAGTCTAGTTGACTGCAATAATTATCAGACATAGGTATTACTTTTAAAATAGAAGTGGAAACAATACAATTACCAAGTGTTGGCATTAGAAAATAAAAAAGACTCTCCTATATTCTGTAAAAGTAGATAGTGGAATTGCTCCAAGTATTTGAAACGACCATTTGATAATATTCAAAAGAATCAGTCTCTGCCTCTACTAATATTATTGCTTGAGTTTCCAGTCCAGGGGCCGGGAAGGTGGTGCTAGAGGTATGGTGTCTGCCTTGCAAGCACTAGCGTAGGACGGACCACGGTTCGATCCCCTGACGTCCCATATGGTCCCCCCAAGCCAGGGGCGATTTCTGAGCACATTGCCAGGAGTAACCCCTGAGCGTCAAACGGGTGTGGCCCAAAAACCAAAAAAAAAAAAAAAAAAAAAAGAGTTTTCAGTCCATAAGCACTATACGGAATAGCAGCTGGACAATCAAAGAAGAAATAGAAATACACTTTTTCCTTCACTGTGTGTGAAAATTCAGACATGTACTACTCACACACTACCAGAGGCCTTAGCTATCGACTCAATCTGGACACATTGCTCATGCAGGTATTTTGAGTTCATCTGTCTCCATCTTCCATTCTGTATTGTGATCCTCACATGGAAGCTTGTCTCCAGTGGTTTCTCCTCCTCATATATGACTCATTGTGGTCTACTTTTGTGGAAGCAGCTCACTTTTCTCTCCTGCCAGAGTCTGGGGCTAACCACAGTGTTTCAAAGCCCATGAGTGCTGGACAGCCATTTGGAGGCTAGCCTTATGTCTTCTTGTCCTGTCCTTGTGTGGTTACTCAGAAAAGGCCCTGTCTCTGTTCCAAATGTGGTCAGCCTCTCATAGAAGCCTCGATGGCCTGATAAGCTCACTCTCCCTGTGTCATCCCTGATGTTATGGGAAAGAAAAGGCCATTGCTTCAGACAGTCTCAGCAATGTGTCCAGCTGAACTTGAACAGAAAAGCTAGGTTCTTCCCATGACTTAGTGATGAGACCCCTGAGAAATGTCTATGGTCAAAACTACATTTTTGTGGAGCCTAAGAGTTAACACATAATTAGTCATAATACCCTGTAATCTCTGTTTTAGATGAAAAAAAAATGGATGCTTGGTGAAGGGAAATCAGTTGTCTATACTCCTTAGCCACAAAGTAGTAACATAAAAATTAAAATCCGTATGTTTTGATTCCAAATACACATTTTTCCACATTAGTATGAGCTGTTTTTTGTTTGTTTTGCATCATACTTGGCAACGATCAGGGGTTACTTCTCTGCACTTAGGAATTACTTTTGGTGGTATTTAGGGACCATATATGTAACCAGAGATCAATTAGCCACATTCAAGCCAAATTCTTTATCTGCTGTATTATCACTTCAGTCCATGTAGGATTCTTGAAGGCCTTTTCATAGGGTGATAGATATTGGATTAGACCAAAAAAACCAAAACAAACAGAAAAACCAACCCTCTATATTGTGCTTTGGAATTTCATTGAAACCCCTTTGCTAAATGGTGATATCCAGCACCATACTTTTTCTAGATTTTTTAGATTAAATTCCAATTTTGTAGAGCTGTAGAGACATAGTCCCACAGGAATTAAGATACTGCATGCTGTCAACCTTGGTTTGATCTTTGGCATTGCATGGCTCTCAAGAACAAAACTTAAATTATCCCATAAGTACTTCCAGATATGAGTCAACTTACCTCCCAAATAGTCATAAATCTTAATCCTATTATTTAATAATAGTGTTTCTGTGTTCAATCCACATACCTCTGAGAAATTTCTTCATCTAAAAAATGAAGTGGAAATCGTTATCTACAGTAAGACTTCTCCCAGATTATTATGAGATTTCAGCAAAAGAATATATGTCTAGCATTCATGGAGAAGTCTGAGGGAAAGTGGCAATGGGAATATTTTAAAATATGTTGAAGACCTTTAATTGCCTTCCCCAATTGCCTCCTCAGGTGCTTTCTCAACAAACAACTCACCTATCTTCTGAATTATTCTCTTCAGGATAGGAACTTTCAAAGAAACTCATCTTGTTACTTTTTAAGGACAGTGACTCTGAGATCTCACTATTAGACACCAGTTACTGAGAATCTAACATGTATACTGTTAACAACAAAGCCCATTCATTTTTGCCCACGGAATTGTTTTACCAAGGGGGAATGGAGGTTGTGTGTAAGGGCTGCAGGGTCATTTTCAACTGATGATACAGCAACTTTTCTCTCAAAGGAAATTCTTTTAGTTGAGTGCAAGTATCACAGGTGTCTTGGGGAATAAAGAGCATTTGAACTTGGTAGTTGATGTTCACCAAGGTGTTAAGCAATGGCTAGGGTGGTATTTAATAATAGTTTTGAAAATTGGAGGTAAATTTCATATCAAGTAAAGGACTTCTGTGCTCTCTAAGAGAGGGAAAGTAGAAGATGTGAAGAAAATGCAGTTATCTTTTCTCCAGTGAGAACTCTGACCCTGGATACAGTGACTAAAGAAGCAGAAAAATGAAATTGTATACTGTATATTGGAATATGGCCATGAAGCTACCTCTACTAAAAAAGGGAAGGAAAAATACAAATGATCAAAAGAAGGTTAATTCCATATGAAAGATTTAGTCTTTGTGATAATGTAAATTTGTCACATCCCAATGTACTTATGCTTCTAGAGAAGTTCACAGAAGGATCTTGGTTATGTCTATTAGTGGAGTCTTAAGCTAACGGGCTGTAATAGTATAAAATATCCTTGTATTTTTGTAAGGAGGACTGTAGATATACCAAAAGGTGTTTAGGGGTTTGGGGAAATGTTCCTGGTAATTCTTAGCCACCTAAATTAACAGTTCAGTGCTAGAGTCCAAGGAAACTGTGTTCCTTGTTTCCGTACAGTGCTAGAATGCATCAAGGACAATGTGGAAATGCTCAGGGGCTTGCAGGCATATTCACTAATACTTGGAAGGGACTATTTGCTGCAGGGGATCAAACCAAGGCCAGGTGCACACAAAGCCTGGGCCTTTCTGAGCACCCACGGGAAGTCCCCCCCCTTACAAAAAGCAAGTAGTCTTCTAACTGGTAAGGCCTATACTATTTCCGGTACAATTTCCCCAATCCCTAGGACTACTTGTTTATTTAAAAGAAATAGGGATGGAACTTGTAGGTTTATCTCTATTCTTGATGTGAAGAGAACTATTGAAACTATTGTAACATGAGGACAGAAGAATAAGGATAAAAGAGAAATTCCTCTGGCAAAGTAAAACAATTCTGACTAATCAGATGCATTGCAAGAGACCCACATTTTCAAATCCATGTCAGACCAAACTACTTTAAGGAGGATTCAGAATGATCTCTATTATAGCACTTCCGAGTTCTGAGTTTATACATGTAAAATGTTTAGAATGTTAATAGGAGAACATGCAGAAAAAGTAGTTTAGGTCAAAATTTTATAATAGTGGCCACTCAACAGGCAAAGGAAGAAGTGATTTTTGCTTTAGCCTTCCCTACCCATCTTCCTTCAAGGGGACATGTGACAATTTGTGGAAATAGTTTCTGTTTGTTGCCATGTGGGTGAGAGCGATTTTGGCATCAAGTGGGCAGAAGACAGACATGTTGCTAAATACCCCCAAGAGCACAAGAGAGCCCACACTCCAAAAAAAAAAAAAGAATTGTTTGACCCCCAAACATCAGCAATGTATAGAGAGAGAAATACTGATTTGGAATAACATTCTCCTTTGTAGTAAATAGGTTGACCTTTAAACAAAGTCATCTGGTTTAATTAAAAACCAAACAAACAACACCAGAGACAAGAATAAAAGGCTAATAAATTAAAACAGAGTAAGTCATGGAATTACTGAAAAATTATTATAGATGATAAATCTTAGCTTTCCCCAACAAGTCCCTTACTCTAAAACTTTTATAAATAAACATAATATAATAGGATATTTTAAAAGCTTGATGATAACATTTTATAATGACATCATAACTGTGTGTATGTTTGCATATGTGTGTCTTTGCATACATGTACACCAGCACACATGCATGTCTCCCACACAGGGAAGATCATGGGGGGGATGGGATCCACTCCTGTCAGTATTCAGTGTGGCTGCGCAAATCTCACAGCTCATTGCTTTGCACAGTGACTGCATGGGACTAGCAAAACTGGGACCACCAGAGTAACAGCTGGTGGTGTTTGGGGGCCAGTAGGGATGATACTGAGGGGCCATTGGGACCACTGAAGCTTCTTGCATGCCAGACATGCAACCAGTCCTTTGAGCTCTATTCCAATTTTTTTCATTACACACTTTGTCATCTTTATAGTTTATGAATCAGATGAGTTGCTTTCTTAAAAGCTTATAATTTGGTATAATATCGCCATTTCACAGATATTGAATTACAATTTAATTTGGGGGTACATCTGCTATGTGTCAAGTTAAAATACAAGGCATGGTAATTGCTTTCCAGTGTTGATGGAAATAAAACCCCCCACAAGGTTCAAATAAAATCAACATGTTTATTTTGGAGAGGAGTGTCTGAGCCTTACAATTAGGGAGCACACAAACTTGGGCATCAGGCTGAACTACAAACCTCTGAGGTCTTTAAGGTGATTTTAAATAAAAAAAAATTGGGATGGGGAAGAGAAGGCTAACATTGCTAAAAATAGCATTGGTATTTCTTTCTTCCTTTCTTCCTTCCTTCCTTCCTTCCTTCCTTCCTTCCTTCCTTCCTTCCTTCCTTCCTTCCTTCCTTCCTTCCTTCCTTCCTTCCTCCCTTCCTCCCTCCCTCTCTCCCCTCCCTCCCTCCCTCCCTCCCTCCCTCCCTCCCTCCCTCCCTCCCTCCCTCCCTTCCTTTCTTTCTTTCTTCTTTCTTTCTTTCTTTCTTTCTCTTTCTTTTCTTTCTTTTCTTTCTTTCTTTCTTTCTTTCTTTCTTTCTTTCTTTCTTTCTTTCTTTCTTTCTTTCTTTCTTTCTTTTTTGGCTAGTAAATCAGCTTTATTTTAAAACAATATTTTTTAAAAATCTATTTAAAGAAAATGCATCACATAGTTGACATAATTGATCATAATACATTTGTTTCAAGAAGACAGAAAGCAAAGTTATAAAAAAAATAGAAAATAGAAAGAAAAACTAAAAAAAAGGAAGAGAAAAGAAAGAAGAAAAAGTTCAGTAGCAAGTATTGGTATCGGATACTTAAAGTTTATTTGCTTTTAGTTAAAATATCTGTGACTACCAGAATGAGATGAAAAATGAAAGACCATACATTCTCTCTCTCTTTCTCTTTCTCTCTCTCTCTTTCTCTTTCTCTTTCTCTCTCTCTTTCTCTTTCTCTTTCTCTCTCTCTCCTCTCTCTCTCTCTCTCACACACACACACACACATACACACACACTCTTATATAACTTTGCACAGCTTTCATAGGAAACCATGTCTAGCTGAAAACTGGTTCTTGCTCCTCAGTAGTTTTCTTATTTATTTATTTATTTTTAGTAGTTTTTCTATTAGGTTAGAGAGATAGTAACCTGAGTTGGAACTCAAGACATTTCATATGATCCCCAAACACTGCCAGGAGTAATTCCTGAGTACAAAACCAAGAGTAAATCCTGTGCACCATTGGGTTTGGCCCCAAAAGCAATATAAAAAAAGAAAAAAGATTCTTCTGTAAGTTAAAAGTTTGGAAACATAGAGTCGCACAGGCTCCAGGTTAAGTCAGATGAGTCTATTTGGTCATTCCTCTTCACACCAGACACATAAAAGCTTAGTCTGAAGAAGTTCAATTTCACAATCTAGATAAATTAAAATAGTATTCTCAAGGGCTTTTTAAGAAATACAATGAGAGATAGCTCTTATTTCTCAATACAACCGGAAGAAGAAAAACTCTTCAGTATCTCCTAGGGGATACAGAGATGGGTTACAAACAATAATAGAGGCATAAATTTAGCCTTGAGGACGGGGGAGGAAACCCAAGTCATTTGCCTGAGGTGACCAAATTAGTAACTGGCAGATTTGGAACTTATCTTAAGTTTTCTAAGTCTCCAAAAGTCCTCTGGTTTGAAATGACAATATAGTTCCCTTAGGTTTTTTTTTCAAAGTTGTATAAAGTAAACAGAGAGAACCATCTCTCATAAACACAGCAATAAATTATCCTGTGGGCAAAGTGTAGAAACTTTAGTCAAACGTGATCAAGAATAGGATATTAAAAAGGGAAGCCAAAGATCTGATTCGAGAGAACAGAAAACACAAAGAAACTAACTGCCTGCTTTATAGCTTGAGGTTTGTATTCGGAATGAAACACATAGCCGCTTTATAATCTGATTTAGAGTAGAGAACCAAGGAAACAGGAATCACTTGGTCCTTTCGCCTGACTCCAGGCTCCTCCCCAGCAACTCGCCCAGGAATTCACCATTTAGGGTGAAAGCCTTAATTCAGTAGGAGGAGCGGGGGTTGATCAACCCTAATAGAGGGAAGATACTAATGACCATGGGCTCCACTAGGAGACGATGGTCAAATTCCCCTGGTCAGCTCTCCCCCGCCTTCTCTGTCCTCGCGCCCAAAACCTGGATGGAAATCTGAAGCCACAAAACACTCCCAGTTACTCATTCTGATGACAAACAAGAAGCTGAAGCAATAAAGGATCTTTTCACAGCTGTTTGCTTCCACTTCCCAGGAGAGGTGCCCTTTGACCATCTGCATTTGCTTAGAGGGCCTTGTGAAAGCACACTTCAGGCAGCCCAGACTCCCCCGCTGCAGGGGGCCACTCATTCACTCCCTTTGTTCTTTAGAGGCAGAAAACAGAGTAATAAGAACCATTTCTGAGGACACAAAATTCTCATTTTTCCACAGGCCAGAACTTTGTCCCCAGGAGGTGGTAAATACCAAACCTGATTTGCCTTATGCGCCTGAAGATCTACAAAAAAATTTTTTTAAGTCCTCTGCTCCTTCCCCTTCCCTTCCCTTCCAGATACAGCCCTATTGTCAACCTCTGTTCCATCATTGTCACTAGTCTGACCTGGCCATCCAGTCCCGATCACATCCCCTCCTGGGAATTTGAAAATTGCATTCAGAGACCTGACAGCTCTAACTTCTTCAAATTTGGCCTTATGTTGAAACTGCTCAAGGGAATTTTGAAATTCAGGCACATATGTGTCCTGTTTGTACTGCATAGCTAAAGTGCAGGTTGGATGGTACCAGTTGCCCGGAGAAGCATACCTGCAGAAGACAATGAAGTGTGAGAAATCAGAATGAGAAACAGGCTTGAGAAAGCTTGTGATTCCAGATTTCTGATTGCTTTCTAGCTGACTGAGCATCGTCGGGCACTCTTGGAACTTTTTGATCTTCCTTTGTAATGGTGGTTTGAGTAATTTTTATTATAGACACTGTACTAACATTTTTCATCAAGCCATTCTCACTGCTATGCATCATTACTCATCAGTTCTTATTAATTTTATCCCAGAAAAACTTCTTTTCGTTTTTATTCTTGTGCCCTTTCCAATGGTGTTTACCCTTTCCTCTCTTTTACTAAACTCTATGACTTATCTTCTATCACTTCGCCTCTACATTAAATCAATATAATCTACTCAATCTCACCCTCAAACTTCAATTTCTTTACTCGTGCCTAGTTAAAAAAAATATAACAAAAGTAGTTCAGTGTAAATTGACCCATCTCAGGGCTGAAAAGAGACTAAAACAGGTAGAGTGCTTGCCTTACATGCAGCCAACCTATATTTGATCCCCCAAGCCTCACCAGGAATGTTTCCTGAACACATAGGTTATAATAAGCATTGAGGACTGTTTAGTGTGGGCCCCGAACCAAAGGCAAACAAAAATCACTATTCTATTACTAAGAGGGAAAGACATGTAGAATAGTAAGTTTAGTTTTACTTCTTATATGTTTATGTATGTATTAAAATGCTTGCATAATTTTCAAAAAATAGGGGCTGTAGTGGTGGCACAAGTGGTAGGGTGTTTGCCTTGTACGCACTGACCTAGAACGAACTGCAGTTCGACTCCTCGGTGTCCCATATGGTCCCCCAAGCCAGGAGCGATTTCTGAGTGCATAGCCAGGAGTAACCCCTGAGCATCACTGGTTTTGACCCAAAAATCACACACAAAAATTTTTTTTTTCAAAAATCTAATAGCACATTTTCTAAACTATTACTAGTGGTTTTCTCTCTGTGGTGGCTGTAGATGGGCAGAGAGCAATTCTTGATCATATTTTACTTTCAAAAGCATTTAATGAATAACAGGGAATAATTTCAAACTTTTTCTCTTTTCTTCCAATGTACTTTTATAAAATTTCAAGGCTCTTTCCAGTTTTGCCTTCATCAGTTTCCCAGCATCATTTCTCCCTTCTGAACTTTTTATTCTTTTTTTTTGGTTTTGTTTTGGTTTTTGGTTTTGGGCCACACCCGGTGACACTCAGGTTTCCTCCTGGCTATGTGCTCGGAAATTGTTCCTGGCTTTGGGGGACCATATGGGACGGCAGGAATCGAGCTGAGGTCCATCCTGGATCAGCAGCATGCAAGGCAAATGCCCCTACTGCTGCGCTAGTACTTCAGCCCTAAACATTTTTATTCTTTTCCAAAACATGGCATCTCCTTTCTATACAACTATCATATTCTCCATTCTGTAACTTCCTGAGATGCCTAGTGCTTCAAGTGAGACATTACTACTTTGTTTATTTGTTTGTTTGTCTTGGGCCACGTTTGGCAGTGCTCAGCTTTTACTCCTGACTCGGTGCAGAGGGATCACTCCTGGTGGGGTTCAGGGGAACCATACACTTTTCTGTAGATAGAACTTGGATCTGCAGTGTGCACAGCAAATCTTCCTCTCACTGTATTATTGCTCTGGCTTCTACTTTCCTCTTCAACCCAGCTCAAATGTCAACTCCAGGAAGCCTTGCTAGAACTCATCTTATTCTATTTCATGTCACAGTTGTTCTGTTCCAGGGATGCCACAGACTTCTGCATTAACATTAAAAAATTGTTTTATACCGAAAGAGACCACATATTTTTCTCCCAGGCTAAAGTTGATATCCTAAAAGGTGAGAGTTGAAGCTTCTGTATATCTAACTGAGATATAGACTAATGATATCCGCACAAAAAATCTTGCTTGGCTGATTGTTGAATGAATGAATAGGTGACTAGGTTCTTGCACATGGTAATGCCAGGAAATTCTTGTAGCTTTCTTGCTTCTACAGCTAAAGGTCACCAATGATAACTCTTCATAGCTTGTTCCCGAACTAGCCCCATACATAGAAGTTTTGTTTTTCACGAGTTACCGGACACAGTAATCAAACTGGTAGGGTAATAGTTGTTGTGGTGCTGTGTCTTTGTTGGGAAAAACAAACAAAATTGTTCACTCAGAAAGCCTTAAGAAGAAGGATATATTTAAGTGCAGGTGAGGACCTAGATTTGAACAAGTAATTTTTGGTCTGAGATCAGGACAAAGATGTGAGCTTAGTTTTAGGAAGATCTGAAGGGGATGGGAGGACATTTGCAAGCTTCAAGAAAAGGAGAGTACAGAAGCAAAAATTCCTTAGCATGTTACTTGCTTATCTGGGTCAACATCATTTCAAGGTTGCTCTGTGCCCATTCTGTTGGTCACAAGGATAGGCATCTTAAGGCCATTTTTGTCTTTCACATAGTAGCAATCTGTGTGTCTGGCAGCCTTTCATTTCTCCAGCAGCACAGCTGTTCATAATGGAGGCTGGGGGTTATGGAGATCTAGTTTCCTCATCCTCAAAAGGAAGGGTCAGGGAAATCGAGCTCTATTTGCCTCATCAGTGGCCCTTTAAAAATGCAAAAACAAATTGAAACATTATCCTAATGTGTAATGAATAATGATAACAAATGAGCCTCGGGCTACTCTGAGAAATGTCTTAGTGGTGGGTCACAGGTTATTTCCTTGTATTTATCATTCCTTCTCTCTCAGCACTCTGGAAGAGAAGTGTTCTCACAGAATCCCTGACTTCTCATGCCTGGCCTGCAGAAAAGGAAAGATCCTTTCGTTTCTGGAAAGGAGCTGAAGTAAGTGCTCTAAAAAAAACTCTAAGGAATAAGAAAAAAGTGACTGAGGCCAGAGCGGTGGTGCAAGTGGTAGGGCATTTGTCCTGACCTAGGACTGACTGTGGTTCGATCCCCTGGCATCCCATATGGTTCCCCCAAGCCAGGAGCGATTTCTGAGTACATTAGCCAGGAGGAACCCCTGAGCAGCACAGGGGTGTGGCCCCAAAACAAAAAACAAAACAAACAAAGTGACCAGAGAGAAGGGGAAGCCAGGAAGACAGGGAGTGAAGGAGTCTTTTCGGGAATGGAGACAGCCCCTTCAGAATATCTGTCAGAAAAGAGAACAGAAAAGGGATAGACATGTACTATTTAGTAAATTTTTTTGTTCTAGTGACTTGTATGGAAAGAGAAGAGAGAATGAAGTTCCTTTTCAATTATATTTTTGGCTATTGTCTTGTAACTTTTACATTTTCTAAAAATTATGGCACTTTGATATACAGTTTTTTGACAGTTTTCAGGCATACAGTGTTCAGGAATTAATCCCTTACACCAATGCCAACTTCCCTGTACCATTGTCCCTCCCACCATCCAGCCTTCTTCCCTGACAGATTTTTTTAAAAATAATTTTTATTGAGACCAATGTGAATTACAAGTTTTTCACAGTTGTATATTGGGTACAGTTAGGGCCATTCCCACCACCAGTGTTGACCTCCCTCCACCATAGTTCCCAGCATGTCTTCCATACCTCTACCCTTAATCCCCTGGACTGCCAGGATAACAGGTCCCTTTTGTGTATAGCTTGTTGTAGTTTGGGTCTCTTGATTCTATTGTTGCTGACTTTGGTTTGGGTATTTAGGTTTGACCATTTTTTTATTTTCACTCAGTGCTTCTGAGATTGTTTGGCCTTGGGGCACTTGGGGCCCATCCAGTTTTATTTATCTCAGTTTTGTAGGAAGACCTAGAAATATGAGGCAGAACAAGATGATTCATGTTCTATGGTTCTGTAAAAAAATGTTGAGTGGGAACCCCTGACAGAGAGGTTTTTAACTTCGGTTGTTGGATCTTATACTTTCAGAGTTGTTAGCTCATGGTTTAGAAATCTAGATATACCACACATCTCTACCACTTATGTAAATTATGTAATTTGAGATGGGAAATGCATTTAATCTATACAATAATTAAAGTAGGGGGATCATTTTTGATAATATTAATTCTTCCAATCCATGAACATGAAATATTTTTCTATTTCCTAAGGTCTTCTATCTTTGACCATTGTCTCACATTTTGTTAATATAATTTCTAGGTTTGTGGTTACTATTTTGGATGCAGTAGATTTTTGTTTTCTTTCTCTTCCAATTCATAATTTGCATTTAGGAATGTGACATAATTTTGTGTTCAATCTTAGCTAGCTATTTTTGACACATTGATTTATTGTTTCTAAGAGCTTTTTAGAGAACGCTAGGGTTTTCTATATATATCATCTGAAAAATAGTGATAATTTGACTTATTTTTATACTTGGATCTCTTTAATTTTTTTCTGATATGATGATTGTTGTTAGGAATTCTAATATATATTGAATAAAAATGGTGCACAACTGTCTTAAGGAAATCAGATGAGTCAGGAAATGGACAATTATAAGTGGATGTAAAGGCCTCCAGAGAAGAAAAACACAGCTTTTCACTTGGAGAAGTTTGCTAGTTCTACAGTTACCTTTATCAACTGGAGGGAACCAGAAAATGGAGTCAATAGAGGCCCCAATGATGCAGGTAGTGGAGGGAAATTCATTTTTAATATTGAAAGTTTTTTATTTAAATAAAAATTTTAATTTTAATTTTATTAATAAAATTGAGTAATTAAAATGTAATTGAAAATGTTATTTTCTTTTTTAATTAATATCTTTATTTAAACTAAAATGTAATTTTTTGTTGATGATGGCTTCTATATACATAATTTCAGCACAATACCCATTAACAGTGACCTGTTTCTCAACGCTAGTTCCCTTTACTCTCTCCATTAGTGATTCTGCTTGAATTCATTTGGACATTGGATACTCACTGTCCTTAGAGCCCACTAAAAACCTACCTAAAGGCCTTTGTACCTGAGAGACTCCTCTAAATTTTTGAAAAGCTCTCTTTCTCACTTTCTTCAGGATTTGACCCATCTATTCTATTAGTCTCCATGAAATTTTCCTGCTTACTCCATCTAAAATGATGCCCCTATTTTTTCCTTTCTTTTTTTAATATATTTTTCTTACAACCATATTACTCATACTAAATTTTCTTAATTATCATGCTTATTGTCTGTCCTCCTCACTGGAATGTGAGTTCTAGAAGGAAACACTATTATCTGTTATTCTCTGCTGCATGTTCTGTGTCTGAAATTATTTCTGGCATGAAGTAGACACTGAAAATATATGTGTAGAAATAATGAATAAGTTGGGCTGGAGAGATAGCACAGTGACAGGGCGTTTGCCTTGCACGCAGCCGATCCAGGACAGACCGTGGTTCAAATCCTGACATCCCATATGGTCCCCCATGCCTGCTAGGAGCAATTTCTGAGCACAGAGCCAGGAGTAACCCCTGACTGCCGGCGGGTGTGTCAGCTGCCATATCGCAACACAATGAGTAAAAACATCTTAAAAACAGCTATATCTGTGTAATCCCAAATCAATTCATTTATTGTGAATTTGGCTATTCATTATCTCTATTTAAATAGCCTTAATTTCTCATCCATTATATGGGGATTTTATTAATACCTTTCACAAGTTTTGTGCCAAGGATGTTGCTATTTAACACATATTTGTGGGAGCCTACAGATATATAGTATAGTGGGTAAGGTTTTTGTATTGCATGCAGACAACCCGAGTTCGATCCCTGGTACCTTAGATGGTCTCCCAAACATGCCAGGAATGACACTTGAGTGCAGAGCCAGAAGTAACCCTTAAGCACTGAGAGGGTCGCCCAAAAACTAAAAAAAAAAAAAAGAAGAAGAAGAAAGGAAGGAAGGAAGGAAGGAAGGAAGGAAGGAAGGAAGGAAGGAAGGAAGGAGGAAGGGATGAAGGAAAGAAGAAAAAAGAGAAAAAGAAAGAGAAAACAAAAAGAGAAAGAAAGAAAAAGAAAGGAAGAAGAAAGAAAGAAGAAAAGGAAGGAAGGAAGGAAGGAAGGAAGGAAGGAAGGAAGGAGAAAAAAGGGATAGAGAGATAGCACAGTGAGCGGTAATGTCTTTGCCTTGCATGCAGAAGGACAGTGATTCAAATCCCAGCATCCCATATGACCCACAGAGTCTGCTGGGGGCAATTTCTGAGCATAAAGCCAGGAGTAGCTCCTGAGCGCTGCCAGGTGTGACTCAAAAACAAAACAAAAACAACAACAACAATAAAAAACAAATAAAAAGGAAAGAAAGAAAAAGAAAAGGAGGGGCCTGAGCCGTGGCACAAGTGGTAAAGCGTCTGCCTTGTCCACACTAGCCTAGGACAGACAGCGGTTCCCAGTGTCCCATATGGTCCTCCAAGCCAGGAGCAATTTCTGAGCGCATATCTAGGAGTAACTCCTGAGTGTCACCGAGTATGGCCCAAAACCAAGAGAAAAATAAAAGAAATATTTGTGGAGGGCACACAGAGATCGTACAGGAGGTAAGGCACTTGAATTGATCTTGGTTCTGTACAAATATGTTCTCTGAACATAGCTAGGGACACTCCTGAACACAGACACAGGAATAGCTTCTGAGTCCTGAGTACACAAACTCTCAATACCCTAAACAAGTACATTTTCATGATACTTGTGAAACCAGGACTTAGTGGTTTAAAACATTGGCAAGTTTAAGAGCACAAGATTAAACCTTGGTGCCAGAGGTGAGGGAGAAAACTCAAGGGGTAAAGCATGGCTAGTATGACAAAGCTCTGAGTGTAGTCTGCAACACTACATGGCTTCTCAATCATCACCAAAGGTATTCCAAGTGACTTCTTTTTTTTTTTTTTTTTTTGGTTTTTGGGTCACACCCAGCAGTGCTCAGGGGTTACTCCTGGCTGTCTGCTCAGAAATAGCTCCTGGCAGGCACGGGGGACCATATGGGACACCGGGATTCGAACCAACCACCTTTGGTCCTGGATCGGCTGCTTGCAAGGCAAACACCGCTGTGCTATCTCTCCGGGCCCTCCAAGTGACTTCTGACTCTTGTTGACTGTGGCCCTGGTGACTTCTGACTCTTATAGAATGAAAGAAGCCCAAACATACAGCTTGTTGCTGTCACATTCTGCTCTTGCAGCTCTGATAGCCTCATTATATGACCCGTGGTATGAATGGAAAGATGAAAGATAGATTTATGGCCTCTCTCCCATGGCTAGAAACTGTGTTTAGAGGGAATTGAATCAGAGGATGGATAAAGGATGTTACTTCTCTCTCTATAGTGCTTTAAACTCTCAGGTCATGAGAACCTTACTGAATCTGAGCAGGAGGAGAAGTAGGGGTCAGGAGTGGAGCTATATGAGAGTGTGTTTAGGAGAGAAGACCTGAGAGGATGGGGCTGGTGAGGCAGAGATTCTGTGTGTGTGTGTGTGTGTGTGTGTGTGTGTGTGTGTGTGTGTGTGTGTGTATCAACTTTCTACTGAGTTGAGTTCACTGGGACAGTCTGTCAGTGATGAGGAATAGGGATACAAGTAGACTTCAAAGATTGGGAATTCTGACGTCATAACGAGCATATCAGTGGCTAGATCCCTGAAAAACTGCAGACACAGACTTTTCCCAAAGCCACAACTTTTTTTCTCCTAGGAAGAATGACCCTGTGGGGACCCCCTGCAAGGAGAAAGAGGCCAAGAGAACACATACTTCAGAGATGACCTCACAACTTGACAATCCTTTAGGAAAGAAAAAGCACCTCCATTCAGGCACCAGTGGACTGTATTCTAGTCAACATTCAACGAAGAGTGAAGGAGCACTTTGATAAAGACTGGGCTCTGGGGGCTGCTACCGTCAAGGTTTCAGATGGCTTGAAGACAAAGGTCACAGCACTGGAACAACACAAATCAGGCAAGATGTCACCCTGGAGGGCTACAGGCCCTGTGCTTTCTTCCATACCACATGGTATGGAAGCTCTGGCTTTTGCTGCCCTACACTTTCTCCTGATGGATTCTCATGTTCTAGACTCAGATATTAGACTGCTCAGTGGTGATTTCAATTCAGGGATTTCCATTCGTTTTGTGATCTGGAACCATTTCCCTTCAGAAGCCTTTGTAGAGACATAGTATCTACATTGGGGGTCATAAGAGGCTGAGAATTGGAGACCCTTACTCCACCAAGTGCAAGATACATCACAACTATGAGTGCTAACATCTCTTCCCTCCACTTCTTATAATAAAAGCAGCACAAAAGATACATGAAGTTTGATCAAGTCATTAAAATGTGGTGCCTTATGTAACTAGCATTCTGTGTAGTATTATTGTTCTTCCCAGAATCTCCCCCATCTCTCTTTTTAAATTTCAATTTCATGACTTTCCTAAAGTGAATTATTGTTTTCATTTTTAAATTTTTTTTTGAGCCACACTTGGCAGTGCTCAGAGTTACTCTTGGTTTTGTGCTCAGGCATCATGCCTGGCAGAGTTTGGGAGAACATCTATGATGCTGGGAATCCAATCCAGGTTGTCTGTATGGAAAACAATGCTCTCTCCATTATATTTTCACTTCAGTCCCAATTTGAAACTCTGGTTTAAGCTGGACTCTTCTTTCAAGTCTATTATGTCATGAGGACTAGAAGGTTCATCCTTCCTATTGTCTCTTGTATTCATTCCTTCTTACTTTTATTGTTCTTATTTTTATAATAAACATTTAGACACAAAAATGGCAGCGTTAACCCAGACGATCCCACATGCCAGGATTAGTCCAGGAGAGTTAGTCCAGTTAGTCCAGGAGACCAAGAGCCCCCCACGCCAGGCTGGCTTTCCAGGTCAGGTTGGCATCTGAGCTCTGGGGGATGGGGAGGAGGCAAACTTCTCCCCCATTCTTTTTCATACTGGAGAGGGAGGCTGCAGCTGGACCCAGAAGATCCCACATGCCAGGATTCCTGCTCCTCTTCTACGGGTATGGCTGGGAATCTGGGCAGACAGCTGGCCAATGGCCTCCTGGGCTGACCACTTAGTCCAGGAGACCAAGATCCCCCCATGCCAAACTGTTCTTCAGGGCCAGGTCTGGCAACTGGGCTCTGGGGGGAGGGGGAAGAGGGAAACTCCTCCCGTATTCCTAGTGGACCCCCTGCAGCAGTGTCTTTTCTTACTAATACTCATTTTTGTAACCGCGTGGGCGCATTTGCCCAAAGATTTGGATAACACTCAAATAGATCTTTAAAGTCAGTCTTTATGGACGTGACTTTCCGTACTGACTCCAAGCCGAAATCACAAACAATTCATATATATGTATTGTATATAGCCCCTGTCATGTATTGCCTCTCTTCTACCCCTGTGTCTCCTCTATCCTCTCATTTTTCAATCCTGATCCATTATCTTCCCCTAATTTAACCCTCTTTACCCTCTGTTCCTAACTCAGTAGGCACCAAGACCATCCTCCTGCCCCAACAGACCACCTTCCAGCTCCTCAGTGAAAGACACCCTCTGGGTCCTCGTTCTCATGCATCGGCAAAAAACTACAACCAGCACGCCTGATGACTCATGCTTGATGGCCCCTCTCACCCCCACCAAATTGTGGACTGTTGCATGATACAGAATCGGCCTCAGCAAAACTCCCAGATCAAAGACACTATATGGTCTTATAATGCAGCAAAGCATCTCTCAAACTTGATGGACCCTCTCACCCCCACCAAATTGTGGACTGTTGCATGATACAGAATCGGCCTCAGCAAAACTCCCAGATCAAAGACACTATATGGTCTCATAATGCAGCAAAGCATCTCTCAAACTCAATTCCAAGGCCTGTGAATCGAAAAGTACCTTGGCTTTTACTCCCCACAAGAATATATCAAAAGACTTAATTGGGAGTCTTACATTGCCTATGGAAGCTCAATAGCTCTATAACAATACATCTTAAGATGTGTATTCCAAATATACAAGTAGCCTCCTCCACCACTTGTTTTATTCAAATACCTTTTCTTTTTAACTCAGTTTTATTTATTTGTTCTATTTTAATATATACATTTTTTCTCTATCCTTACCATTTTTGGTGCTGCTTGGTACAAAAAGCCTTGACTGGGATAAAAGCTCAGGAAAAAAACAGACGACAGAGACTGTGTGTGCAGCCTGTCATCCTTACCCAGAATAGCACCAGCAACACAGTATTACACCATATGTTTTTGTATAGGCACAAAAAAAAAAGGGGAAACCATAGACACAGAAACAAGATCTTATCTTCTAGGGATAAGAACTCATTTTTTATAGCAGAAGGGTGCCTCCCATCCTGAACATGTGTCATGTGGATACAACCAGTCCCCAGGAGATTGGACAGTGTTAGTCCAATCCAAAACCCCCAGATCTTCGATGTAGAAATGATACAGCTCCAGGCAACACCACCAGGAACTAAGCTCCATTGGGAGATTTATAACACTGCTCTGGCACCAACTTGTGCCAGTTTTGATATGACAACAAGGAAAGGAAAACTTGACCTAAGACCAGGCTGTCCTATCACATCACCTAACACTAAATGGAAATCAGAAGAGATATCATCCTTTGAACTGTGAAAAATAAGAGCACCAACAACAGTAAACTGATTTTGACAACCATGACTGAACAGAGCCTAACTTGGGACTAATAAGGAAAACCATACCCTAGGCTGTAGTCCAGGCTACATAAAAAACAACAACAACAGCAACAACAAGATGTCTTATTGCAGAGATCCAACTTGGACAACAGAGACTGGACAGAACCTTTGGATCCATAATATCCTAGGCTTCAGCTTAGGGACTGAACGAAAACAGGGAGCAAGTGTTACAGAAGACTGAACACCACAACAATGATGGATAGGAACCTCTAGAACCTAGAGACTCTAACCTAGACCTTGACCTATAACCTGCGCAAATACCAAGATCACTAGCTACAGTGGCTTGATTTTCTCACACACAACCGAGAGGAAACTTTCCTGCCATCACAAAAAAGCCTTTGGGATGGGGTAATGAGTATATATGGAGCAAGGAGTTGATCCCATAATGGTATGCTTCAAGGATGGAGAAACCCTGAATCTCTTAGGCCACGGGAATTTCCTTTCTTCCCCAATGCTTACTGTGCCTATGCAAAAAAAAAAAAAAAAAAAAAAAAGTGGGGGGAACGCCAAACCCTACCACTCCGGCACCCATACTTTTTTGTTTTGATTTGTTAGTTTTTGAGTTTATTTTCCTTCTCTTTTTTCTTCCACTTTTTCTTTTTCACTCTTGTGGTTATTATTTAGAGATTTATTTTTATTTTTATTTGCCGGGTCCATTTTTTTCTTTTTTCTTCCATTTTTTTTTCTTTTCTTTTTTATCTCTCTTCTTTCTTTTTTTGGTAGTTGTCACCTAATTTTTTTCTCCCCTTTTCATTATCCTTTTTATCTCCAATGACGGTGGAATAGATGTTCAATCTACAACAAGCTGTAAAGTGGAGTCCAGTTGTACTAGCATACTGTGGGGTAGAGGAGGGAGATATGGGATGCATACTGGGAACAGGGGTGGAGGGAGAACAGCACTGGTGGTGGGAATGCCCTTCATTCATTGTCACTATGTACCATAAATGATGCAGTGAAAGATTTGTAATGCACTTTGGTCACAATAAAAATTAAAAAAAATGGCAGCATTGTTCATTAGGAAGAGTTGTAGATTCTGGAACTAGAAAATGTTGACTTGGTTCCTGACATTAGTTATGTATTATGAACAGATGACTTAATTTCTCTCTTTCCTCAATATTTTTAGCTGTAATAGGAAGACGATGATAGATCACAAAATAAATGCTTATTTAGAGAACTAAATACAATGCTAGTTTGAGATTATACCACTAGATTGAGCATTGCTGGGATGGTCCCAGAATATCCTTCACCTTCTCCTAGCATTGATGTTATTTGCCCCAATTAAAAAAATAAGAACATTTTAGACCAATAGTAACAAAAAGGTAAGAAGAGAGTTAATATCTGTGAAGTGCTTAGATCAGTGTCTTAGTACAGAGCTCTTTATAAAATGCCCTCTCTATATACTCATAATCTATAGTATATACTCTATACTTCTTATTAAGTATGGTTACTTTGCTAGTGTTTAATACATCAATACCATAAAATCAACCAATCCATCAAAAAGCTTGATTTACTTGCAGGAGAGTGTGATAAAAGTAGCAATGCTGTCAGTTGGTGATGTTTGGGAGGTAGGACAAGGTGATCAAGACAAATGGTAATATATGTATCACTTATACACAGATGAGGCATAAGCAAATGTTGGAAATACCAACAGAAAATTGTAATCAAAAGAACCCAGCCTGACTTCAGCCAAGTAGAAGAGGCTTTGAGAGGTGAGGTAAATTATCTCTTCCTCCCATACCAATGGCCACTATTGGAGAATGGTTTGTGAACTGGGAAACCTTTGTTTCTTGGGACCCTCACTCTGCTTCTTACTTAGCATGGAGGAGACTACTTTCTCTTTGACCTGGTTGCACAATTTTACATTTTCATGATGACAGCTGGGCTGACTGCAGATATGGATCAGATAGTTAAATTGCAATCCAGTTTCTGTTTCAAAGAGGCCCTCTGTAGCCCTACCTCTGGAAAGAATAGTCTTATGCTCAGGGAACCAAAAGTCCCAACTCCCAGCTGCATTCTTGGTAGAGTTAAAATGAAAATGTCATGATTTTTAATAAGTTTATCCCCATCACTTAAAAGCACCAATGTAGTTGACCCTTGTCACAACACACATTTGAACTGCTTGGGTGTAATTCATGTAGCTTTCCTTCCTTCTTCACAGTCCACAATCATGAGTTTGGTCCACCAAAATCCCTGTTGAACTAATGAGTTCATATGGAACCCATGTCAACGTACAGTCAAATGTAATTTTATCCAGAGTTTTGAGGTGTGGGGCTCCCTTAAATTCCATCTCTCAGTTTTTCAAAGGGCAATTGTCATTGAATGCTTTCAGTTCTCTTTTCAAGATGTATATTTTCCTTTCAATAATATTCCTTTGAGCACTATTTCCTCTCCAAAAACCTATGGTACAAGGAATTTGAAATTAAGCACTTAGAACCTCAAAATAAGAAAAAGCATGGCTTTAGCTTCCTGAAGGACATATAATATAGTTGGAGACACATCTGAAGGCATAAAACAGTGAAAATTTTTATTTTCTAAGACCATAGAAGCTTTGGGAAGGCAATTATAAGAATCAAGTGCATCATCTCAAAGGAAAAACAAACCATTCTCAACAGTTAGTGGAAATTGCCCTCTGTTAGGCATAAGTCAGACACTCATCTGATGGACGAGTCATCGCTGTATGGCTCTCAGTCAGCCTAGCCTTCCCACCCCACCCATGCTGAGAGATCTGGGCAGCCTGCAGACGTGCTTCATTGCAGCCAAAGCATGATTACTTAGAAGATGCATCTTTCTCCCTTCACATATGCTATTTGACATTGAAATGATTTTATCCACAGGATTGTGCATGGGATAAAGAGAATCTATACACAGAGGAAGGAGTTGGGCAATAAAGTCTTTATAGGATTGTGCAAAATTCACTGAGTAAACATATGAGGTGGAGACACCAGGCATGTTGAGGTATCCAGTGCCATAAAGAACTGGTTGAGTAGAGGTACAATTTAATTGAGTTTGACCCATAATACCAGGGAACTGAACTAATAGAATATTTTAGTGTGTTGAGTTTGGGCTCTTTAATTGGGCTGAAGAACAAGTCTTAGATTGATAGTGACTCACAATGGCATATCAGTCTTTGGAGAGGTGGCATCTATCCTAGAGTTCTTGGCCTCTCATCCTTCTTGGCTTCTTCTGTTGTTTTCCTAGGAGTTGGTGCCAGTCCTGTGCTTTTTTCTTTAAGGAGTAATACCACTTGTTGCTACAAATTCAATGTTTCAGCAAAAGATTGCTGACTCACAACCTCAAATATCTATGAACTCCAAATCCAGGGATGTAGCTGCCTCTTGGAAGTCTTTATTCCGAATTCCAAAGGTAACATTTTTTAGCTAACATCTCTTCAAATCTTTTTTCTATATATTCCCTCATTTCCAAATGGCCCCATCACTTACCCTCACCACTCCCCACGTCCAAATAATCACCCTCAAAATTTTCTCTCTCAGAAATGTTTTCCATTCTGTACATGAGCTCAGTTCAGGTTTCTCCTTCTTACTGCAGCCCTCAATTAGAACACCTGGCTTCAAGTTTTATTCTCCTTGAACTCATTTTCTACACAGCAGCTAAAGGGCTTCTTTGAATAGGGGGTGTCATTCTTTTAAAATGCTTCAAAGGCTGTCAGTTGCTTTTGAAATTCAACCTGAACTTCTCATTCAGCAAACTTACTTCAAATTGGAGCGGGGTTATCACTCCTGTGGTTACATGGCCTGTTCTCTCAGGCACCTTCTCCCTTTAGACTTGTACTTTCCTTGACCAAAATAAAGATGAAAGAGGTGAATTTGTTCAAAGGACATATCCGGGGCTGGAGAGATAGCATGGAGGTAAAGCGTTTGCCTTGCATGCAGAAGGTCAGTTGTTCAAATCCCGGCATCCTATATAGTTCCCCGAGCCTGCCAGGAGTGATTTCGAAGCCCATAGCCAGGAGTAACCCCTAAGCATTGCCAGGGGTGACCCCCCAAAAAACCAAAAACAAACAAACAAACAAACAAAAACAAGGAACATTTTCATTGTCTCCTACCACAGCACATTATGATATTTCTGAACTTAGGACATCCCAACAGAGTTCAAGACACTGGTTCTAATAATAGTGTTTCAATACTTACAAGGAAGCACCCAGAGGCAAAGCCAAAGGAATCAGAAGATAAGCAATTCTTCCATCTGCATCCTCTATCTTCTACTATGATGTATGTCTTAATGTAGAGCACCAAGGAAATTGTAGGTATATGGATGCCAAGTTATTAAATCACAATATTCTGCTCTATAGAATTAGGAGTAATAAACAGGTATATTAATTTTTATTATTATGACTTTTTAGGACTGAAGAGATAGTATAGTGATTGACATGGGTTCAATTTCCAGAATTTCCTATGGTTCCCTGAGCACAGAGACAGGACTAACTCCTGAGCACAGCCAGGTGTGGCCCAACTCCCTATCAATAAAAATGAGTAAATAAATGGTTTTCTAAAAATATTTCCCTATAATAAAAAAAGTTAATACCCTTGGCAAGACCAACTTACTTATTAAGGGTATTAACTTTTTTTATTATAGGGAAATATTTTTAGAAAGCCATTTATTTACTTTTCTCTTCTTCAAACAAAACCACGTAACTTGAACTAGCTAGTCCTACCCCCCAGTTAGGGGGGGGAAATAAGGGAGGCACCAGGACCAAACAGGTGCAAGATTACTAAGTAGTAGGCTAGATACAGAGGGGACCACATATTCTAGCAACCCTGGGGGTGAGGGAAGAGGATATGGGAGGTAGGACAAAAACGGAGGTGTAGGGAGGACAATTTGGTGATGGGAATCCCCCCCTGATTTTATGTAAATATGTACCTAAATATTATTGTCAACAATATGTAAGCCACTATAATCAAAATAAAAATTATATTAAAAAATAAGTAAGTTGGTCTTGCAAAGAAATAAGATCGAATTCTCTAAAAGAAGAGTGATCAGAGAGGTAGACAATTTTCAAAAGAATCAAAACAAAACAAAACAAAACAAAAAACAAAAACTGGGACCTGAGCAACAGCACAGTGTTAGGGTGTTTACCTTGCACAAGGCTGACCCAGGAAAGATCTTGATTCGACCTCTGGCATCCCATATGGTCCACCAAGCCAGGAGCAATTTCTGTGCACATAACCAGGAGTAACCCCTGAGCATCACCGGATGTGGCCCATAAACAAACAAACAAACAAATGAAAAAAAAGAATAAAAAAAAATTTGAACACATGGCAGATGTCCAGTAGATGGGAGTGAGAGACCTTAGGCCTTTTGAGCTAATATTAAAAGAATGTTATTATATAACATTATATAATAATATATCATTATATTATATTGTTATTATTCTTCCTTCTTTCCTTTCATCCTCCCTCCCTCCCTCTTTCCTTTCCTCCCTCCCTACTTTCCTCTTACCTTCTTTCCTTCCTCTTTCATTTCTTTCTTTCTTTCTTTCTTTCTTTCTTTCTTTCTTTCTTCTTTCTTTCTTTCTTTCTTTCTTTCTTTCTTTCTTTCTTTCTTTCTTTCTTTCTTTCTTTCTTTCTTTCTTTCTTTCTTTCTTTCTTTCTTTCTTCTTTCTTTCTTTCTTTCTTTCTTTCTTTCTTTCTTTCTTTCTTTCTTTCTTTCTTTCTTTCTTTCTTTCTTTCTTTCTTTCTTTCTTTCTTTCTTTCTTTCTTTCTTTCTTTCTTTCTTTTCTTTCTTTTCTACCTAGTCCTGAGCCAAGTGTTTGTTCCCAGAAGGAGAATGTTTCTACAACCCCAAGTTCTCATTATTTCATCACACAACCCCCCCAAACAAAAAATTTTTTTTAAATGAGAGATAGAGACAGACTTTGTTTTTAAAGTAATACCACAGGAGAACCTTTTTTTCTTTTCCTTAAAATATCCTTTAAGTTGTTCTTGACTGCAAAGGCAAAGCTAGCATGTCTCCTCAATCTCTAAGGAGGCAAGAGAGTCAAGGCTGGCAGTGGTGGTGGTGGTGTGTATGGTGAATTCTCCTCAAAGGATCACATGGGACACCCCTGAGTTTTTCCATTTCCTTCACCCTTTACATAAGTCTGACTTCCTTGCCTTCTTATAGGTTGAGGTGACAAGCTAGTGTTGCAACCTAGCAAAGAAGAGCATACATATAAGAAGCTACTATTCATGCAGGTTGCTTCCAGGCTATAAAACTGCATTTTATATATATTTATATTTTACATTTATATAATATATTTAATGTATAATATAATATATAAATAATATATGACATAAAATATTTATATTTTATATAAGCCCAGACTATAAAACATGTTTAGCCCTGCCATCCCACTCAGGTCATCCCTTCCTTTTCTATTGATTTGAACATGGGAAGCCTCAGGACAGAAGAACCCCATGTTGCTTCATGTTGCTCAGCAATTCCATTACAGTAAGGATCAGGCAGTGTCTGGGCCAGGTGCTGAGTTTCCCCATGTCACCCTGGTTGAAAAGGGAAGAATAGCCCAGCTAAATGGTTAACCAAGGATCCCCAGATGCAGAATTGGAAAAGAGGCAGAAGCCTCCAGGGCTATTTAGCATATGGATCATGCACAGAACATTAGAGACCTTTCATCTTTATGATGGTTTTGAATAATGAGTTTGGGATTAAAATAGAATTTTTCTGATTTGTCTAATCCTTTTCCCTCAATCTCAAAGTCACCAGAAAGAAGTTTGGCGAGTTATTTACAATTTAATCTCAAAGGGTATTTTCTCTTTTAGCTTAACACAGTTCAGATCAAAGTCATTGCATTCCTTCCAGCTCAGATACCTAAATAAATGTCACCAACAAAAAGCAAAGATTGGGTCCCTGGGGCTGGTCTGTCTTCACCCAGGCTTCCCAGAGCTACTGGAGAACTTGTTTGTTTCTGGTTCTTTCCCACCTCACCCCAACATTAAAGGAGATGGAGAGGCTTCTGAACCTGCCTTGTTTTACTCCCTGGGCTCTTGGTTTATACTCCATACTGCTTCCTTCTTTAATCTGTCAGGATCCAGCTCTTCTGCTGATTTAAGTATCCAAGGTCCAGATGATGCCAGGTGTTTCCTGGAGCTTCGCTCTCTTTGGCAAGCAGGGAGGTAGATAGAAACCAGAAAAGAGAGCTGAAGGGAACCAGGACTTGATCTACTGTGTTTGAGCGTGAATTGAAAAATTATGGCACCTACACCAACTACCAGAGAGTGTTTGCCAGAAGAATGCTATAAAATATAACTTCAGAATAGGGGCTGACCACATGAACTTGAAATTAGAATTTCCATGCCAATATCTACCACCCACTCTATGGCTCCACTCATACATTTGATGCTCAGTTTTGGCTTCCCCATTGCTGAGTGAAGCACAATGTTGTCCACTTGTTAGAGCAGAGGAAGCGTGAGTCAACTGCCATGTGGGACACCAGCATAGGCTGACACTGACTGCTCAGGAACCCACTGTCAGCCATACAACTTGCCTGGCGCCCTTTGGGATTGCCATTGATAGAGGTTATTCTTTGGTTATTTTTGGTTTGTGTGTGTGGTTTTTTGTTTTTTGGGGGGTCACACCTGGTGATGCTCAGGGGTTATTCTTGGCTATGTGCTCAGAAATCGCCCCTAGCTTGGGGGACCATATGGGATGCAGAAGGATCGAACCGCTGTCTGTCCTAGGTTAGCTTGTGCAAGGCAAACACCCTACCGCTTGCTCCACTGCTCTGGCCCTTGCCACTGATAGTTTTGCAAGGTATCAATTGAGAGTTAATTTTCGGAAGAAAACAACACAAAGCAAAACAAAACAAACACCATTTCTGATTTTGTTTTTCGTCTTTGGGGGTGGGCAGTACTTGGTGGCCCTCTAGGTAATTTGCAGCTAATCCAGGCTGGTCAATGCAGTACCTGAAGATATGGTGCTGCTCAGGTCCTTCCAAGCTAGGGATTATGTGGGCTACTTTGCAATGCTTGGGGGCCTCTAGGCCTGTAGTTAGCAATGCTCAGAGCATCATATGGTGGTGCCTTAACCACTATGCTATCCAGGGCCTCGATTTTTGCTTCTTTCTTGGCAATCACAAGAGGTGTCCATGACAGAGCCTCCAGGTCCACTACTGCCTGCTGACTGACTCACCTCATCTTTACAAGAGCTCAAGCATTAAGTCAGGACAGTCTTGAGGTATCTGAAGATATCTAGCAGATGGTCAAGGCTATAAGACTTAACCCCAAATAGTCAGAACTATAACTCAGTGGTGGAGACCATGTCCTGCAAAAGTGACTCACTGAAGTTTGATGCCTTGACCAATATTGCTAATTTCCACCAAATAATCTCCAAAAATATATCGGCCCAAATAGGATGTGAAGGACCATGTTTTGGACACAGAACACACATGACAGGTATGGGAGTCAGACTGGCTGATGCTCACTGGGTCAGAGACCCTTTAACTCATCACCATACAACCTCTTGTTCTTCCTGTGGAAAGTGGGGTGCTTGTTTCCTGGTGCTATCTTACATGTTTGGATGAGCACAGTGAAAGGAGTGACAGAACTCAGCATCCCTCAGCAATAAAGTAACACCCAAGGTTCGTCATTCTGCTGTCTGCATTCTCAGCAGCCAGGGGAAGCCCTGATGGGCTGACTGACAGTGGATTTCCTGCTCTAAGAATGGTTGCCCTGGGCCTCTTGGTGTCCCCCACAACCTGTACTCTCTTCCGGGCGCCAGGATAAGATACTATTCAGTGATGAGTCCCCAAAAGCACATTCTGACCTTGGCTCTCATTCCCAGCAGACAGGCAGGGCGTCTGTTCAGGGCACAGACAGGAAATTAGTCCTGGCCCTGAGCAAACAGTTCTGCAATCTGCTATCTCAGTAACTGGCTGCTCTCACCCTCACCCAGGGCTGTTCACCACCTGAGGAAAGATTCCAGTCCTCAGGCAGGTCCCTACTCAGCTCCAATCCCAGCCTCTGGAGTATTGGGGGTCCCCTAGGGGACATGTGCTACCTCAGGCAGACACCAGCAGAGCCAGAGGGTGCCTCTGGTGCCCACAATGTCAGATTGTGCTCCAGGGGCCTAAACTAGAAGTAAGAAGCCAAAGGCTCCTGAGCAGAATCCTGATGTGTGTGTTAGAGTGTGTGTGTGGGGGGGGGGGGGAGGAAGGGAGAGAGAGAGAGAGAGAGAGAGAGAGAGAGAGAGAGAGAGAGAGAGAGAGAGAGAGAGAGAGAGAGAGAGAGAGAGAGAGAGAGAGAGAGAGAGAGAGAGACTACAGCCCAGTGAATCTGGGAAGTAATCAGGCCAGGCCAGGTGTCATAGCCACCCTGGCAGATTAAAGAAAGCCCCAAGTTAACTGGGATGAATGTAAGGAGATGTCCTGGGAGGCCTTGGCCCAGTGTGATGGGACAGTCTCCCAAAAGGGACTCCTTTTTCTTTCTTATTAATACCTTTATTTAAACACCTTGATTACAAATATGATTGTAGTTGGGTTTCAGTCATGTAAAGAACACCCCCTTCACCAGTGCAACATTCCCATCACCAAGTCCCAAATATCCTTCCTCTTCACCCCAACCCCGCCTGTACTCTAGACAGGCTTTCTACTTCCCTCATTCATTCACATTGTTATGATGGTTCTCAGTGTAGTTATTTCTCTAACTGCACTCACCACTCTTTGTGGTGAACTTCATGTCATGAGCTGGACCTTCCAGCCCTCCTCTCTTTGTCTCTGAGAATTATTGCAAAAATGTCTTTTATTTGCCCACTATAGATAATGCCCCAGACCTGTGCCTGAGACCAGATTTGAGGAACTCGTTTCCCCATCCTTTTTTGGATCACTCAGATCACACCCCACCCCAGAGAAGAACCCCACTGAGACTTCCTCCTATTCCAGACTTCCTGTGACATTGATGTCAGCCAGAGTTCACACAGATGGAGGCCAGGACAGAGAAGGGAACCCAAATACCAAATGTTCCAGTCTGACCAATGAGAAGCTTCTGGTGCCAGAGGGCAGGACAGGAGGCCAGAAGGGGGAAAGTCTTTTCTCTGGAGGGGGAAGTCAGTAAGAGGGGAAAAGACAGAGGACACTTTTCTGATCCTGCAATCTGTCTCTGCCCAAGAGAATAAGATGGGAGGTCAGTCATCCTCTGCTCCCTTTTACAGACCCTTACTGTAAACCTTTTGGGGTTGATGACAGGCAAGATGGATTCTTCTTTGAGTGACATAAAGAAGAGAGAGAGAGAGAGAAAGAGAGAGAGGAGGGAGAGAGAGAGAGGAGAGAGAAGAGAGAATCAGACAGAGAATCTAGATGCACCTAGAGTTTGTGTGTGTATGTGTGAGAGAGAGACAGAGAGACAGAGAGAGACAGAGACAGAGAGACAGAGAGAGACAGAGACAGAGAGAGAGACAGAGAAAGAGAGAGAAAGAGAAAGAGAAAGAGAGAGAGATCACATGTATGCAGTCTTGAGCAACTGGGCATGATCTAGAGCAGGGGTCTCAAACTCGTGGCCCGCAGGCCATTTGTGGCCCTCCGTACAACATTTTGTGACCCGTGGCCAGCCTTCAAATATCGCAGTATTGGCTTACCAAATAATCGCAATAAAAATCGCATTAGTAAGAAAAAATCGCATTAAACATTCGCATACCCTGAGCAGTTCCGTTCGGGGTATGCAAATGTTTGATGCGATTTTTTTCTTACTAATGCGATTTTTTATTGCGAATATTCGCTAAGCGAAATCCCTTATGCGGCCCTGCCTCACCCCGACTTTGCCTCCTGCAGCCCCCAGGTAAATTGAGTTTGAGACCCCTGATCTGGAGGGATGAGTTTCTTTTTCCTTCATTTTTTCTTTCATTATTTTTCTCTCCCTTCTCTCTTCTCTGCTCATCCTCTCTTCTCTCACTCTTTTCTCTCTCTTTGTTCATGAGGTTAAAAAATTCCGTTTGAAAGTAGTCAGTCTTTGTGTATACCTTTTTTAGTTAAGAAAAAGCACCCATCATCTGGTTTTTAAAAAATGGCAGATGCTGACTTCATAGATGGAGGCATTTAAGCCTGGTTGTAGATATTATGGAAACCTGGGTCAGTTTGTTTATGAGGGATCTCCTTGTAATACAATCTTCCTAAAATAAATGCATCATCAAAGAGGCATTTGCAGAGCAGCTGCTATATACAGCACTTTATTTTAGGCCTGTGAGGAAATCCAGGATACTGAATCCAAAGGTGACTCTACAGGGAGATTTGGTTTAGATCTAAAATTAGTGTTGAGCCTGTAGGAAGAGTGGCCTGTATTGCACTTCAGGCTCTGCTCTTAATCTGTAATTTGAGATGTATCTTTCTTTCTTCCTCCCTCCCACTCTCTCTCCTTTCTTCCCTTTCCCTTCCTTCCTTTTTTCTTTTTTGTCTTTCTTCTTCCTTCCTTCCTTCCTTCCTTCCTTCCTTCCTTCCTTCCTTCCTTCCTTCCTTCCTTCCTTCCTTCCTTTCTTTCTTTCTTTCTTTCTTTCTTTCTTTCTTTCTTTCTTTCTTTCTTCTTTTTCTTTCTTTCTTCTTTTTCTTTCTTTCTCTCTCTCCTTCCTTCCTTCCTTCCTTCCCTCCCTCCTTCCTTCCTTCCTTCCTTCCTTCCTTCCTTCCTTCCTTCCTTCCTTCCTTCCTTCCTTCCTTCCTTCCTTCCTTCCTTCCTTCCTTCCTTCCTTCCTTCCTTCCTTCCTTCCTTTCCTCCTTCCCTCCTTCCCTCCTTCCTTCTCTTTCTCTCTTGTGACTTCCATCAGTGTCCAGAGGCTGGGGGGCAGCACTCCTGGAGACACTTTACCAACTAGGCTAGTGGTTTAGTGCTAGGGTCCAAGGATGCCAAGCCAGGCCTACCTCTAAAAACCGATAATGTAATGCTGGGCATTGACCCTGTGTACTATTTCACTGTCTCTCTTTTCAGAGAGGTACATGTCTTTGGACTCTTATACCCAAGCATCAGCCATCTTCAGTTAAGTTTTTAATTATCAAATACTTGACTTGAATCTCACTTCTAGCAACTTCCCAGGAAGCAAAAGAAACAGGGCTCCCCCCTCTAACCCTGTCATCACTCAGCTAAAACACATAATATTGGGTTTTTTGTTTGTTTGTTTGTTTGTTTGTTTTGGTTTTTGGGTCACACCCAGCAGTGCTCAGGGGTTCCTCCTGGCTCTACGCTCAGAAATCGCTCCTGGCAGGCTCGGGGGACCATATGGGATGCCGGGATTCGAACCACCGTCCTTCTGCATGCAAGGCAAATGTCTTGCCTCCATGCCATCTCTCCGGCCCCAACATAACTTTTTTCAAAATAAAATATCATATTAAACATCAGATTAAGTCCTGAGTTTGTTTCTGTCAGATTGAGAAAGAAATAAAGCTAACAACAACTTTTTGTTTGCTATGCTTTTGTTTTGACTTTGAGCCACCACTGGGGGTGCTCTGGAACCACTTGGCTCAGGAGTAAGTCCTGGAAATGCTCTGGGGACCAAATGTGTAATGCTAGGTATACAACCAAGTTGGCTACATGAAAGTCATCTTTATCTTCTATACTATTTATATGGTCCAACGACTTTATTTTTTGTTTTTTTGCTGTTTGTGTACAATCTCAGAATGGTCTCAATGAAATAATCAAAATCTAGTATGAGAACTTTCTTCTAATGTGTATCATACTTTTTGTTGCTTATGTTAAATGTAAAGACCACGTCAAAGTAACTCTTGGGGCTGAGCAATTGCACAGCAGTAGGGCCTTTGCCTTGCATCTGGCTAGTACAGGATGGACCCTGGTTTGATTCCCGACATTTCGAGCCTGCCAGGAGTGATTTCTAAGCACAGAGCAAGGAGTAACCCCTGTGCACCGTAGGATGTAACCCCCCCCCCCCAATAATAAAATAAAAACAAAGTAACATCCTAAGATCACACTTAGGACAGACGCTCAGATCTTTTTTTTTTTATGCATAATTTTTTTTTATTTAAACACCTTGATTACATACATGATTGTGTTTGGGTTTCAGTCATAAAAGGAACACCACCCATCACCAGTGCAACATTCCCATCACCCAAGTCCCAAATCTCCCTCCTCCCCACCCAACCCCCGCCTGTACCCTAAACAGGCTCTACATTTCCCTCATACATTCTCAATATTAGGACAGTTCAAAATGTAGTTATTTCTCTAACTAAACTCATCACTCTTTGTGGTGAGCTTCCTGATGTGAGCTGGAACTTCCAGCTCTTTTCTCTTTTGTGTCTGAAAATTATTATTACAAGGGTGTCTTTCATTTTTCTTAAAACCCATAGATGAGTGAGACCATTCTGCGTTTTTCTCTCTTTCTCTGACTTATTTCACTCAGCATAGTAGATTCCATGTACATCCATGTATAGGAAAATTTCATGACTTCATCTCTCCTGACAGCTGCATAATATTCCATTGTGTATATGTACCACAGTTTCTTTAGCCATTCGTCTGTTGAAGGGCATCTTGGTTGTTTCCAGAGTCTTGCTATGGTAAATAGAGCTGCAATGAATATAGGTGTAAGGAAGGGGTTTTGTATTGTATTTTTGTGTTCCTAGGGTATATTCCTAGGAGTGGTATAGCTGGATCGTATGGGAGCTCGATTTCCAGTTTTTGGAGGAATCTCCATATCGCTTTCCATAAAGGTTGAACTAGACTGCATTCCCACCAGCAGTGGATAAGAGTTCCTTTCTCTCCACATCCCCGCCAACACTGTTGATTCTCATTCTTTGTGATGTGTGCCATTCTCTGGGGTGTGAGGTGGTATCTCATCGTTGTTTTGATTTGCATCTCCCTGATGATTAGTGATGTGGAACATTTTTTCATGTGTCTTTTGGCCATGTGTATTTCTTCTTTGTCAAAGTGTCTGTTCATTTCTTCTCCCCATTTTTTGATGGGGTTAGATGCTTTTTTCTTGTAAAGTTCTGTCAGTGCCTTGTATATTTTGGAGATTAGCCCCTTATCTGATGGGTATTGGGTGAATAGTTTCTCCCACTCAGTGGGGGGCTCTTGTATCCTGGGCACTATTTCCTTTGAGGTGCAGAAGCTTCTCAGCTTAATATATTCCCATCTGTTAATCTCTGCTTTCACTTGCTTGGAGAGTGCAGTTTCCTCCTTGAAGATGCCTGTAATGTCCTGGAGTGTTTTGCCTATGTGCTGTTCTATATATCTTATGGTTTTGGGGCTGATATCGAGGTCTTTAATCCATTTGGATTTTACCTTTGTACATGATGTTAGCTGGGGGTCTAAGTTTAATTTTTTGCAAGTGGCTATCCAATTGTGCCAACACCACTTGTTGAAGAGGCTTTCCCTGCTCCATTTAGGATTTCCTGCTCCTTTATCAAAAATTAGATGGTTGTATCTCTGGGAAACATTTTCTGAGTATTCAAGCCTATTCCACTGATCTGAGGACCTATCCTTATTCCAATACCATGCTGTTTTGATAACTGTTGCTTTGTAGTACAGTTTAAAGTTGGGAAAAGTAATTCTCCCGTATTCTTTTTCCCAATGATTGCTTTAGCTATTCGAGGGTGTTTATTGTTCCAAATGAATTTCAAAAGTGTCTGATCCACTTCTTTGAAGAATGTCATGGGTATCTTTAGAGGGATGGCATTAAATCTGTATAATGCCTTGGGGAGTATTGACATTTTGATGATGTTAATCCTGCCAATCCATGAGCAGGGTATGCGTTTCCATTTCCGTGTGTCCTCTCTTATTTCTTGGAGCAGAGTTTTATAGTTTTCTTTGTATAGGTCCTTCACATATTTAGTCAAGTTGATTCCAAGATATTTGAGTTTGTGTGGCACTATTGTGAATGGGGTTGTTTTCTTAATGTCCATTTCATCCTTATTACTATTGGTATATAGAAAGGCCATTGATTTTTGTGTGTTAATTTTGTAGCCTGCCACCTTGCTATATGAGTCTATTGTTTCTAGAAGCTTTTTGATAGAGTCTTTAGGGTTTTCTAAGTAGAGTATCGTGTCATCTGCAAACAGTGAGAGCTTGACTTCTTCCTTTCCTATCTGGATTCCCTTGATATCCTTTTCTTGCCTAATCGCTATAGCAAGTACTTCCAGTGCTATGTTGAATAGGAGTGGTGAGAGAGGACAGCCTTGTCTTGTGCCAGAATTTAGAGGAAAGGCTTTCAGTTTTTCTCCATTGAGGATAATATTTGCCACTGGCTTGTGGTAGATGGCCTTCACTATATTGAGAAAGGTTCCCTCCATTCCCATCTTGCTGAGAGTTTTGATCAAGAATGGGTGTTGGACCTTATCAAATGCTTTCTCTGCATCTATTGATATGATCATGTGGTTTTTATTTTTCTTGATATTGATGTTGTTTATTATGTTGATAGATTTACGGATGTTAAACCATCCTTGCATTCCTGGGATGAAACCTACTTGATCGTAGTGGATGATCTTCTTAACGAGGCATTGAATCCTATTTGCCAGGATTTTGTTGAGGATCTTTGCATCTGCATTCATCAGTGATATTGGTCTGTAATTTTCTTTTTTGGTAGCATCTCTGTCTGGTTTAGGTATCAAGGTGATGTTGGCTTCATAAAAGCTATTTGGAAGTGTTTCTGTTTGTTCAATTTCATGAAAGAGTCTTGCCAAGATTGGCAGTAGTTCCTCTTGGAAAGTTTGATAGAATTCATTAGTGAATCCATCTGGACCTGGGCTTTTGTTTTTCGGCAGACATTTGATTACTGTTTTAATTTCATCAATGGTGATGGGGGTGTTTAGATATGCTACATCCTCTTCCTTCAACCGTGGAAGATTATAAGAGTCCAAGAATTTATCCATTTCTTCCAGGTTCTCATTTTTAGTGGCGTAGAGTTTTTCAAAGTAGTTTCTGATTACCCTTTGAATCTCTGTCATATCAGTAGTGATCTCTCCTTTTTCATTCCTGATACGAGTTATCAAGTTTCTCTCTCTCTCTTTCTTTGTTAGGTTTGCCAGTGGTCTATCAATCTTGTTTATTTTTTCAAAGAACCAACTTCTGCTTTCGTTGATCTTTCGGATTGTTTTTTGAGTTTCCACTTCGTTGATTTCTGCTCTCAGCTTTGTTATTTCCTTCTGTCTTCCTATTCTTGGGTCCTTTTGTTGAGCATTTTCTAGTTCTATTAGCTGTGTCATTAAGCTACTCAGGTAAGCTCCTTCTTCCTTCCTGATGTGTGCTTGCAAAGCTATAAATTTTCCTCTCAGTACTGCTTTTGCTGTGTCCCATAAGTTCTGAGAGTTTGTGTCTTTATTGTCATTTGTTTCCAGGAACCTTTTTATTTCCTCCTTGATTTCATCTCGGACCCATTGGTTATTGAGCATGAGGCTGTTTAACTTCCAGGTGTTAAAGTGTTTCTTCTGAGTCCCTTTGGAGTTCACAAATAATTTCAGAGCCTTGTGGTCAGCGAAGGTAGTCTGCAAAATTTCTATCCTCTTGATCTTATGGAGGTATGTTTTATGTGCCAGCATGTAGTCTATCCTGGAGAATGTCCCATGTACATTGGAGAAGAATGTGTATCCAGGTTTCTGGGGATGGAGTGTCCTATATATATATCCACTAGGCCTCTTTCTTCCATTTCTCTCCTCAGGTCTAGTATATTCTTGTTGGGTTTCAGTCTGGTTGACCTGTCCAGTATTGACAAAGCCGTGTTAAGGTCCCCCACAATTATTGTGTTGTTGTTGATATTATTTTTCAGATTTGTCAACAGTTGTATTAAATATTTTGCTGGCCCCTCATTCGGTGCATATATGTTTAGGAGAGTGAATTCTTCCTGCTCTACGTACCCCTTGATTAATATAAAATGTCCGTCTTTGTCCCTTACAACCTTCCTGAGTATAAAGTTTGCATTATCTGATATTAGTATGGCCACTCCAGCTTTTTTATGGGTGTTGTTTGCTTGGATGATTTTTCTCCAGCCTTTTATTTTGAGTCTATGTTTGTTCTGACTATTCAGGTGCGTTTCTTGTAGGCAGCAGAAGGTTGGATTGAGTTTTTTGATCCATTTAGCCACTCTGTGTCTCTTAACTGGTGCATTTAGTCCATTGACGTTGAGAGAAAGAATTGTCCTGGGATTTAACGCCATCTTTATTTCAAAATTTGGTGTGTCTTTTGGGTAGTCTTGTCTTAGATTAGGTCTTTCAGTTTTTCTCTTAAGACTGGTTTTGTGTCTGTGAAGTTTCTGAGCTGTTTTTTGTCTGTGAAACCATGTATTCTTCCATCAAACCGGAAAGTGAGTTTTGCTGGGTATAGTATTCTGGGTGAAGCATTCATTTCATTCAGTCTTGTCACAATATCCCACCACTGCTTTCTGGCATTGAGTGTTTCTGGTGACAGGTCTGCTGTAAATCTCAGGGAAGCTTGCTTGAACATGATTTCCCCTTTTGATCTTGCTGTTTTCAGAATTCTGTCTCTATCTGTGGGATTTGTCATTGTGACTAGGATGTGTCTTGGGGTGGTTTTTCTGGGGTCTCTTTTGGTTGGTACTCTTCGGGCATGCAGGATTTGATCACATATATTCTTTAGCTCTGGAAGTTTCTCTTTAATGATGTTCTTGACCGTTGATTCTTCCTGGAAATTTTCTTCCTGGGTCTCTGGGACTCCAATGATTCTTAAGTTGTTTCTGTTGATCTTATCATAGACTTCTATTTTCGTCTGTTCCCATTCTTTGACTAATTTTTCCATTGTCTGCTCATTTGCTTTAAGTTTTTTGTCCAATCTCTCCTGCTGTATGGAATTGTTATGTATCTCATATTCCACAGCACCAAGTCTATTCTCAGCTTCTGATACCCTGTCCCAGAGCTTATCCATTTTGTCATTCACTTCGTTTACTGACTTTTTCAGTCCTGTTAGTTGACATGTTATTTCAGTTTGGAGTTTTGTCATTTCTGCCTTCATATTTTCTTGGTTCTTATTAGTGTTCTGTTCAACTCGATCCATGGTTTCTTGGAGTCTGTTGAGCACCTTCCATATTGCTAGTCTAAAGTCCTTATCTGAGAGGTTGATTAGTTGTTCAGTCATTATCTGGTCCTCAGAATTGTCATCTTCATTCTCTATGTCTGATGCTGGCCTGCGTTGTTTCCCCATTGTCACACTTGTATTGTGGGTTTTTCTACGTGTTGTGGTGGTATTCATTGTCTATATGATGTAGGCAGCACACTCCTCTGGCTCCTCCCTTTCTGGATGGGCTGACTTGCCTTTAAGGGAGGGGAGTCCTCCGTGGATGAAGCCTCACACTGGGTCAAATCTTAGGCCTGAGCATGCAACAGAGAAGACAGTCCAGAGAGAAATGTTTGCTTCTGTGATATAGCGCCGTTCTTAGTGTGATTTTTCCTTCTTGTTGCAATGGAGTTCTTTCCTTAGAAAGAGTGCACGGCCGCGTAGCGAAGTGGAGCTAAGTGCCTTCTGGAGCCTCTTTTCAGCCCACTCTAAGGAGGTTTACGCAACAGGATAGCAGAGAGACACACACAGGCAGCACTCACAGTTTTTCACAGTCAGGCCCCACTGGTCAGGCATAGTTTTCACTCGCTCGCTGGGCAGCTTCAGAATGCTGTATTTTTGGGGTTCACTTCCCAGGACTCTGAGGAGAGTCACTGGCTCACTGGGTAGCTTCCGAATGTAGTTTCTTTGGGGTTCGCTTCCCAGGGCTCTGAGGAGAGCTTCCAGAGTTCAGGAAAGACAGAGAAGGGTAGGACAGGGCTCGCTTCCGGTGCTCAGTTTCCTCAGAAGAAGCACAGCCGGGTGGAGACTCTGCAGGTAGAGCAATCAGCACTCTGCCTGGAGACCCCCACATCCAGCCATTTCTTACTCACTCACTGGCTCGCTGTGTAGCTCCCAAATGTAGTTTCTTCGGGGTTCGCTTCCCAGGGCTCTGAGGAGAGCTTCCAGAGTTCAGGAAAGACAGAGAAGGGTAGGACAAGGCTCCCTTCTGGTGCTCAGTTCCTCAGAAGAAGCACAGCCCGGTGGAGATTCTGCAGGTAGAGCAGTCAGCACTCTGCCTGGAAACCCCCACCTGCAGCCATTTCTCACTCACTCACTGGCTCGCTGGGTAGCTCCCGAATGTAGTTTCTTTGGAGTTAGCTTCCCAGGGCTCTGAGGAGAGCTTCCAGGGTTCAGGAAAGACAGAGAAGGGTAGGACAGGGCTCCCTTCCGGTGCTCAGTTCCTCAGAAGGAGCACAGCCCGGTGGAGATTCTGCAGGTAGAGCAGTCAGCACTCTGCCTGGAAACCCCCACCTGCAGCCATTTCTCACTCACTCACTCAGACGCTCAGATCTTACCATGACTATAGAGGTAGAGTAAGTAGGTTTAGAGAAAGAATATGATTTTCTGAACTTTGTCAGTATGTACTTAGTTACTGTTTACTATTTTAACATTTTTTCACAAATCAAATTGAAAGCATATGTATAAAACTGAATTTTAAGGACTCACCTGTACAGAGCCCTTGCCTTGATAATGATGCTTTTACTAAATATCCAAGAGTAGGCATAATCATAGCAGAAAAGATCAAGTCTATGACTTTATCATAGGTCATTCACCTGGCAGTGAGGCTGGATGATGATCTCTTGTTATGGGAAGACATGATACAAAACACACATGAGTATGTTTGTGTGAAATTACAGTTAATATGCTGAATGACTTCAAATATCTTTTCAGGTAGCTATTTTTAGGTACTTTATTTTATTTGTGTTTGTTTGTTTTGTTTTGTTTGATTTTGGGCCACACCTGCTGATGCTCAGGGATTACTCCTGACTATGCACTCAGAAATAGCTCCTAGCTTGGAGACCAAATGGGACGACAGGGGGATCGAACATCGGTCTGTCCTGGGTCAGTCGTGTGCAAGGCAAATGCCGTACTGTTGCACCATTGCTCTGCCCCCGAAGTAAATTATGTTTTAACTAGAAAATCCCTGCATATGGACCCAAAGCATAAAAATTAATTAGTGACAATTATTGATGAATTCAAAACAAAACAACAATGAGACGTTTCTTTGATAGATGTGGTCCTCATTGGTGTACACATCTAGCCTGGAAATAACCAGTGTTGGTGGGGTTATGATGAGAGAGAAACCTTCACTAGTGTTAGTGGAAATATCATCTAGTTCAACCTCTATGGAAAACAATATGGAAATTTCTCAAAAACAAATAAGGATCAAACTCTCTGTGATTCAGTGATGCTGATTATTGGCATCAACCCCCAAACATAACAAATAAATCAGAAAGAGTATTTGTACACCTGTGTTCAGTGCAGTACTCAGTATAATAACCGAGATATAGAACAATCCCAACAACCAAAAGGGTGAATGGACCATTAAGTTGTGGTATAAATATACCCAATATACCCTATGCAGCAGTCTAAAAGAATCCAATTTGCCACTAAATGGATAAAACTTGAGGGTATTGAGCTGAGAGGAGTCAACAGTAGATATAGGATGAGCTTTCTTATAGGTGTAAAGATATAAAGAGCCAAAGACTGTAGAATTGGAGAATAGGTTCATAGAACTGAGTCGGGGGAAATGGATAGGAGAGACATTGGGGATCTTGGTTGAGGGAGGTGACCACTAATAATGAGTTTGGCGTTGGAATAAAGTATGCATGAAACCGAACTATAAATCATAGTGTCTCCGCAAATATTAATATTTTTAAAGTAAAGGTATTACTGTCAAATAAATAAATGTTCCTTTGTTTCCTCCCCAACCTTTACCTTCCTGAGATTTTTTTTACACTGTTCCATTGTTACCAGATTTTTTTTTTAATGCTATCTGAAATTGTGTGTGTGTTTGTGTGCGTGAATTTGGTCTATCTCACAAATATGCTTGGACACAAGGATTTTGATGCAACTGTTTATATGAGCAGAGTTTTAGGAAATTGTAAGGAATTTGAGGTCTGAGACTGGGCAAGAAAGACAGCCAATGAAAACAAGATGATCCAGTAAAATCACTGGATAGTTTGAGATAGAACCCACTGGGGAATCTCTGGAAGCCTGCATGACACATGCCACTTGGTTACTTCTCCCAAGGGAAATTAAGCGGGGGTGTTATAAGCAAGACTGCACTGTTTTAGGACTTAGAGGAGTAGGCAGCCTGCCATAGGGTTAGCAGAATAAACTCTTTCTGCATAACAGGGCAGAGTCAAGTGTGCAGATATGCCCTGAAAAATTATGGTATAGAGATGTGGGTAAAACTCAACATAATCTTAACAATGTGAATGAATGAGGGAAGTAGAAAACCTGTCTCGAGTACAGGTGTGGGGGGGGTGGGGAGGAGGGAGATCTGGGAAATTGGTGGTGGGAATGTTGCACTGGTGAAGGGGGGTGTTCTTTACATGACTGTAATCATACAACTATAATCATATTTGTAATCACGGAGTTTAAATAAAGATAATTATAAAAAAAAACATGATCTGCTGCAAGTCTTCTTGGAAGAAGAATTTTTTTGGAAGAGTCACACACAGTGATGCTCAGGGCTTATGCCTGGCTCTGTACTCCTGGAATTTGGAGAATCATAGAGGTGGCAAAGATCAAGCCCAGGTTGGCCACGTGCAAGGGCCAAATATCTTACCCACTATACTATCATTCCAGAGGTCCCACACAAACATTAATTTGTTTTTATTTAAAGCAGTGTGATTGGGGCTGGAGAGGTAGCACAATGATAGGGCATTTGCCTTGCAGGCAGCTGACCCAGGAGGGACCCAGTTCGACTCCAAGCATTCCATATGGCCCCCAAGTCTGCCAGGGGTGATTTCTGAGTGCAGAGCCAGGAGTGATGCCTGAGCACTGCTGGGTGTAGCCCAAAAGCCAATCCATCAATAATGTTTTTTTAAAAAAAACATTGTGATTTGAGTTATTCATAATTAAGCTTTAGATATACAATGTTTTGTTCCAATCCCACCATTAGTGTCCACCACCCCCCACCAATGTTTCCATATTCCATCCCATAATACCACCCACCCACCCCTGCTCCAGCCTGCCATCATAGCAGGCACATTTTTAAGTTTGTTGTTAAAGTTTGAGTCTCATGGTTTTATTGTTATTGATTCTGTGACTTGGATATTTAGTTCTGTCCTTTCTTAACACCACCAATGGAACTTAATCTCTTTAATTCCTGTCCCCCATTATTTAACATCTCTCTTTCTCCTCCTCCACTGAATTTCTTCCCTTCTCCTCTCTATACTCTGGGCCCAAGACTCTGCTAGACAACCCATATTAAACCTCTACATTCCTGCATGCAGTTATTCTAAATACCACATATAAATGATATCATCCTATATTTATCTCTCTTCTTCTGGATTACTTCATTTAATATAATATCTTCCAGTTCCATCCATGTTGTACTGAATTGAATTACTTGCATTATTCCTTACAGTAATGCCATACAAGCATTTCAAACCATACCTTTTGTAGGAGTCAAGGTCTGACCTTGTGAAGGCCAGTCTTTTATTATTATTTTTTTAGAGAGTCCTATCAGAGGGCTGTGGGTACTTGACTTGGGAAATAGAACTTTCTAGAATCTGGCCCATGTAAACTACTTTTGACTACTGTCCCACCATCAGCTCTATGAAGTGTTTGTTCACTAACACATGTGATCTGCACTAGCCCATTCCAGACATTATAATAGTTCACACACATCAACTTGCTGTTGCTCATGATGTTCTCTAGGCCAGGGATTACTTCTTATCCCTAGTTCTATTTGTTCTTCAAGATTCAAGAATGAGTAACAATCAATGTCGCTCTGGAGAGTAGGGCAAGACATGGTATTTATTATAAGGGCTCAGTGAATGAGTGACACAGACACCCTCAAAGTGTTAATCACTCTCAAAGTGATTAACAGCCAATTGACCTGCCCATTCATCTCCTTCATCTGTCTGGGGACTTGGGGAGCCTCCCCCATTACTCCAGACTGGGCTGGGAATCCCCTCTGCTTGGCGCCCTTATTCTATGAGCTCATCTACAGGGATTATCAGTTTCCTTGTCAGTCATTATGTTATACGAAAGGAAAGTAGTTTCACTTTTCCCTTCCCTCTCCTCTCCTCCCCTTTGCTTCCTTCCCCTTTCCTCCAAACCCCTTCATTTCCCTCCCCTCCAATTTTCTGTTCTCCCCTTTCCTTTCCTCTCTTCCTCCCCTCTCCCTCCTTCAGTTCCTTCCCCTCTCTTTCTTCCTTCTACTCTTCTTACTTCCCTTTCCTTCCCATTCTGTCCCTTCCCACCCTTCCCCTTTGCTTTTCTGTTTTGTGGCCACACTGAGCTGTGTGTTCAGGGCTTAGTCCTGACTCTGTGATCATGAATCACTCTGGTGGGGCTCAGGGGATCCATGTGTGATATTAGGGATTGAACTAGGCTCAGGGAGTTACAAAGCAAGCACTTCAAGCCTTGTACTATCTCTCAGGTACCCTCTTGCTCTTTTCTTTCCAGTACCCCATCATGGTAGATTATCAACACTAAGGCTCAACATACCAAAAAAAAGAAAAGTATTTACTCCTTAGTGTCTGCCTTCCTACTCACTTCTAAATTATTTACCCACATGTCTGCTGTGGGAGAAATGCTCTGGCCACATAGACATATTAAATGAAGCAACAATGATCAGGAGAAAACATCTGGAAATAATAAGATAACATGACACAGCAAAAGAGGGAGGATTCAAGAAATGTTTGTCCATGAGAAAGGGTTACTGAAGGGTAATTTTGGGAAAGTTTGTTCCCTTAGGTAAGAAGCATCCAGATCCCAGGGTGACCTTTAAAGCCTACACAGGGTAATAGGCCATTCAGTTCTGGCCAACCTTGGGGCCTCTGGAAGGCACTTAGACTGAGGCCAAGGATTTAGCCCTGGTCTCATGAAATGGTGGAGAAAGGTCTTGGGGAAATGAAATAGGGTTTTCTCTCATCTGCTTCCAGGTGGGCTTTGGGTGGGCCATTGCAGTTCCCTTTATCTCTGTGCTGAGACACTGATTCTAAATTAGGACATAGATTTAAGTGTGTTTGGGAGAGAAAACAAGATACCACACCTTTTCTTTGAGAGAAGAAATTTGGGTGAGCAAAAAGCATTGTCTTTGACCCCAACAGAGACTCCAAGCCAAGGATGGATGTGCAAACCCAAGTACCAGCCATGAAGATGTGTGGGTATGAATGCTGCATGTGAGTAGAGTTGTACAAGCAAAGTAATCTTGGACTGCTAAATCTCTGCAGCCCCCAACTCTGTGGTGTTTTACTTATGGCTGTACTGTTTTCTTTGCAGATAAAATGTGGGGCCATACCCACATAGTGATGTATAATAGTGATGTATTATTCTCAGTATAACACATTTGAACTAATGCCACCAGCATTGACAGGGCTCATAGCTGTATGGCCAAAGAGTTTTTCCATTTGGTAGTTTATGCAGAGAAGCCAGGCCATGTGTTAAAGTCACACACTTAGAAAGCAAACCTTCATCTTCACCTGTGGAGATGGCAGTTTCTGGATGTGGGGTGCACAGCAGCAAGTGATGTGTACTAATCTCTAATGGTGCCCCTAGATGTGGTGCTTGGGTTTAGTCAAGCCTGAACTGGTTGACAGTAGCCACACACCCACAATGTGTCCTGTGAAGACCAGCTCTTTTGAATTTGGATATTAGTTATTTTTTATGGAGTGTAAAACAAGTTTTATATTCTATAATGCAAACAAGTGCCTATCTGTTTCTAAATAAAACAGTTTACATTTATTGTGAAAAAAGAAAGGAAGGAAGAAATAAAAAAGAAAAAGAGTGAAAAAGGAAAGAAAAAAGAAAAACAGAAGGGAGAAAGAAAGAAAAAAAGAGAAACAGTAATTAAGAAAGGGGGGATAGAAGGAAGAAGGGAAAAAAGAAAGGAACCATGTGTTGATCCTGAATATTGACTTAGGAGAAAATTTCAGGGAGTGAAGCAAATTTTTAATGTAGACTGAAAGGCACAAAAGAACATGTAGATCAGCCTTATAGATTCAGCTCAGCTGAAGCCAAAGAAATTTTGTGAAGTGTAAGAAAGAAAATTAAAAATGGAAATGTATTATTGGGTTTCTTCAGAGAAATAGAAAAATTGGGTATAGATAAATATACATATGTATATTTATGGCACATATATAATCTATGGTCAATTTGTTTATCTCAGGACACTTTTTATAAAAAAAATACTCATCTGATTATGAAATGTGGTAAATTCCAAAATCTGGGTAATCTGGCTAGCTAGAGACCCAAGAGAATTGATAACTTGCTTTGCATCTGATGATCAAAGGCTGGAGACCCAGGAAAACCAAAATGGAAAGGAATGCAGATCTTCCAGATAACATAGTTCAAATCTTGCAGATTAAGACTAAAAAGAAAGGAATGACAGTTGATATCCTATGAGGATTAATTTGGGAAGAAGAGACATTTACATTGCATTGTTCAGCGGTTATTCCTGGTTCTGTGTCTAGGACTGAACCCCAGCAGTGTTCAGGGGATCACATGTAATTCTAGGCATAAATCGGGGTTCAAGAAAAGTGTTTTTCCTTCTAGACTGTGTCTTCAGCCATAAAATATTTTTTGAGTTTGAAGGTAGTAAGTCTGGGAAACAAAAATCCCTCTTATGTGAAGGAAGTGTTAGATTGTTATGCTATTCAGGACTTCAACTAAATAAAGCCCAAGCTCCTTTTTTTTGTTTTTGTTTTTGTTTTTGTGTCACACCCGGCAGCGCTAGCTCAGGGGTTACTCCTGGCTCTATGCTTAGAAATCGCTCCTGGCAGGCTCAGGGGACCATATGGGATGACAGGATTTGAACCACTGACCTTCTGCATGAAAGGCAAATGCCTTACCTCCATGCTATCTCTCTGGCCCCTGAGAAATCTCCTTTACTCAAACTATTCATTTGATTTGATCAAATTTCAATTGATCATTTCAATTGATCAAAACATGAAAACATGTTTTTTACTTTCATGAAAACACCGGAAGTAACTTTGACCAACTCTCTGGCCATCCTATGGCCTAGTCAAATTGATGCATAAAACAAATGGTCTCAGAAACAGGTATGGACCATTTTTACAGAGTTGAAGGTCTGAGAGCAACTTTTGATTACCTTCTTAGGAAGGATCAAGTTTTCTTTTCTGCCAGCTTAAGCGTTGTTAAATTAGAAAAATTCCTTATTCACTTTTAAATTTTTCTAAAAATATTCTAGTAATGCATTTAACTGTGTACCAAATAAATGCTGGCTCACATTTAATCCTTTATCTAAGAAGTTGGATGGAACAACAGGGACTTTGGGGCCCGGAGAGATAGCACAGCGGTGTCTGCCTTGCAAGCAGCCAATCCAGGACCAAAGGTGGTTGGTTCGAATCCCGGTGTCCCATATGGTCCCCCGTGCCTGCCAGGAGCTATTTCTGAGCAGACAGCCAGGAGTAGCCCCTGAGCACCGCCGGGTGTGGCCCAAAAAAAAAAAAAAAACCCAAAGAAAAACAGGGACTTTAGTTCCATTTACATATGAGAGATTTAAATGAAAAAAAAAAAAAAAACAAACAAACTGTTATGCACCTTCCCTGGAACACACAAGATGTTTAATAAGTATTTTGGTGAGTGATGTTAGGCCTCTTATTAAAATAATCAAAAAGTAGTAAGTGATGAAGTAAATTTTAAATTAGATCATTTTAATCCCAAAGTCCTTGTAGTTAAGTAAAACCAGCGAAGAGAGACAAGAGGTAAAGAAAAAGATTTGAAATTTGGGTAGTCAGATTTTTTCTATTTTATCTCATGCTTACTTTATCATACACAAAATAGGCTAAGATGACTGAGCCAGAAATGAAATTCCAAAATTCCAGCAAAGCCTGTCAGCAACTCCTTGAAAGTGACTATGAGCAACTGAGCCACAAGTTGCAGATATGACCCAAGAGCGCCCTTGTTGACCAGAAATTCAATAGTCCCATTCCTGGCATGCTTTTCATTATTATTAATTCTAACTAAAAATGCCTTGGTACTTGCTGGAAAGACAGGGATGGCTAGTACACGTTGTGAAGTTCTCAATTTGATGGACAGTATTAAGTTGCTAGAGGGTGCAGCTGGGAGAGAAGGGCTGACCATTGATTTCACAGTAATTGTGTGGTTTAGACTGTGTGAGATGGTTATCAGAATCTAAGATTCTGCCTAGTAACTTATTTGGAGGCAGTCAGCGCTGTTTTATAGTTTTGGTAGTGATTTATGACTTTGAGATATCATCCACTGATATTCTTCCCAAATTCAGCTCCAGGATTGCTAGACATGACTGGCTATTTATCCTTGCTCACCTCCCACCACTCCTCCCACCTACTCTGGCCTGAAAGCTGTGAAGAACTCTTTTGTTCATCTTCAAAGAAAAGGCATGGATTAATTTTATAAATGGAGGGGGGAGAATTTTATTATTCCATCTAAAACCTGTCAAAGGAAGATTTCAAAAAGGACACGGTGGTTTTTTTGGTTATGGTTGCAAATTGGTGATAATGGGTGAAAAATGAAGAGGAGGGAGAGTCTTTGGAAATAGCTTCTCCTTTCAAACTGATGAGGCGCATTAGAGGGGAAGTTTGACATTCCTAAGAGGGTGATGTTGAAGGACAACCTTAACTTCTATTCGAAAACTAGAAATTGAGATCTGAGCATCTGTTTGGAATCCATCTGAATATGTCATGTCCACCTTCCCTTATTAGGATTTAACCCCCTCCTGGCCCTTTTGTGTTACTAATACTGCTATTGTTGGGACAAATGGGTGGAACAATGGTTGTTCTCCTAGGCACTTGGCTGTGGTATGGCAGAGATCACACATTGTGGTGGCTCCAAGGGTCACTATGGCTGGGCCATTGGGGTCACATTCAGCATGAGGGGCCCTGATAGGGATCTATGATCTGAGATGGTAGGTGTTCTACCAATTGACTATCCCCAAGCCCCATGGGGTTCACTTCAAATCACATTTGGAATATGGCCTTTCCCCTTTGAGTGTACTTTATAGTGGCAGGGATCAAGCAGAGAACTTCACCAGGGCAAGGCATGCATGATATCACCAAATCATATCCCAGCCCCTCTTTACTTCTCATGATGCTATTACTGTAAGCCTCCTCTGAACCACTGTCTTTTCTCCCCTGCAGTTCTGCAAAAGCTTCCAGTCTCAGCACTGTCTCTTTTCCATGATACAGTTTTGATTATTTGCTATAGGCAATTGTTTCTGCTCTTGCTTAAAAGCTTCCTGTGTCTCCCTGTATCACTCAGGGTAAAAGTCATGGGGCCTTTCATGCCGTCTATAAACTGACTATGCACTCTTGTCTCCCTCGCTTCCTCTCTCACCAACTTCCTCTTTCACTCCAAAGTTGAAGCCAGTGCAGAAGCCTGGGCTTCATTCCCAATTTTTAATTGAAGTCAAATTTCACCTCAGCATGTCCTTTCAGAAACAACCCTCACTTTTCTTGTTCCTCCACTGTCTGCTAGTTCTATCCTGCTTTAGGCAGTAAGCCCACTTTCAGGAACTGATTTTCTCTTTACTTGCTCTATGCCCATCATATTGAAACTATAATGTTTTCCTCAAACACACCAGATATTTTGGTCTCAGATCATTCACTCTTACTGTTGTTTCTACCTAAAATTTTCTTCCCTCAGTTAATTGCAAGGAGCAATTAATCCACAGTAAATGAAGGGAGCAATATCAAACTTTTTTATCTGCCTCAAGACTGTTATCAAATTCTTCTTTCTTCAGGAGTCCTCTTTTTACTATGCTACTCACAAGCATAACCTTCTACCTACCCTCACTTCATAACCAGTACTCCCTTTCTTATCTTATTTTTCTAGTAGGCTTTTGTCATATGCTAACATGTAGTATATTTTATTCATTATATTTTCCCAATTGATGAGGATTTGGGGGTCTGTTTTGTTCATCACTATATTCCAGTCTTAGACGTGCACTTAGAAATCCTTTACATTCCCTGCCTGTTGAGTGAAGTCATAAATGAAACATTAAAAAATAACCAAAACACACCCAGCCTCCAGATTTATGTCTATGATAAGGGAGGTATACTGATTGTCTTAGAGAAATTTATGATTTATTTGGAACTAAGAGAACTACTTCTGTTGTTTTGCTGTAAGATAAAGTGGTGTGTTTTCATACTCTCAGAAACTGGGATTGATTATAAGAATATCTGTGCACTAAAATGGATCAAGATGGAGGGCATTGGTGGTGGGAAAGCTGCACTGGTGGAGCTTTCTTTATATATACATACATATATATATTATTATTTAGTTATATATATATATATAACTAAAACCCAAATACAAGCATGGCTTGTAATCATGGTGCTTAAAAAAGATATTTATTAAGGGGGCCAGAGTGATAGCACAGTGGTAGGGCTTTGCCTTGCATGGCGCTGACCCACGATGGACCTGGGTTCTATCCCTGGCATCCCATATGGTCCCCCAACCCAGCAGCAATTTCTGAATGCAGAGCCCCCCCCCAATAGATATTTATTTATTTTGGTTTTTGGGTCACACCCGGCAGCACTCGGAGGTTACTCCTGAGTTCAGAAATCGCTCCTGGCAGGCTTGGAGGATCATATAGGATGCTGGGATTTGAACCACTGTCCTTCTGCATGCAAGGCAAACATCTTACCTCCATGCTATCTCTCTGGCCCTGGATATTTATTTTTTTTAAAAAAGAACCAGTGACTCATTAGGAGTCCAGAATTGTACTGGGGACCGCTACTTTTACTTTATTCTTCAGTTTCTCTCTCTGGTATATCTCTTCTCATCTCTAAATTCTCACAAGTCAGGTAGTTCACCTAAGCTCCTTTGAGTCACTTACCTAAACTCCCAAAGAGCTGCTTTCCCTGCTCTATTCCCACTTTGTAGGGCCCTGGAAAAGCTCTTACTATCTTCTAGAAAAGCCTCGTGTTAGTGTTCAGCTGGGACCCAGCTTGTGTCAATCAAACAAGCACTGAGCGCAAGTGACACAAAACAAGTTTTGGATTATTCACATTTTTGCAAGACTTACCTGTAGCTATAGAAAGTATAGATAAGAATAAAAAATGCTGAGGGTCAGAGAGATAGCATGGAGGTAAGGTGTTTGTCTTGCATGTAGAAGGTCAGTGGTTTGAATCCTGGCCTGTAAGGAGCGATTTCTGAGTGTAGAGCCAGGAGTAACCCCTGAACGCTGCTGGGTGTGACCCAAAAAAAACAAAACAAAACAAAACAAAAAAAGAATAAAAAATGCACCTTTTTAATCCTAACTACTATCAATATCTTGGAATACCATTTTCCTTGCATATATGCAAATACTTGTTAAAAGCACTGTTTACTATGCACATTATTCTCATTTTTGTTTAATATTATATATACCAGATACAAATACAATAAGTTCATTTTTTATTTTTTGGTTTTAGGGCCATATATGTGGCTATGCTGTGTATTCAGTGCTTACTCCTGACTTTGTGCTCAGAAATTAACTCATGGTGATATTCAGAGGACCATATGTGATGCTGGAAATGGAACCCATGTGAGCTGCATAAAAGACTGGAACACTATACTATCCCTATGGCCATATTCTATAACATTTACTTAAACCTATTATAGTCATATTACCTAGATATAATACAAAATTTTGATAATATATTACAACATGATTTTATATCAGAAAGATATATGATGTGGGGCATTGGTGATGGAAATGTTGCAGTGGTGAAGGGGGAGTATTCTTTATACGACTGAAACCCAACTACAATCATGTTTGTAATCAAATTGTATAAATAAAGATATTAATAAAAAGATATATGAAAGTTTGCTTTATGAATATATTCTGATCATTCACATATTAAATTATATACTATATTTTATTGAATCAATGTTTTATTTTTTCCATTTGGACTCCACCTAGTTTTTATGTATAACATTTTGAAGAAATAGTAATTTAACTATGAATTGTGATGACTTCGTTAGAAGGAATTTCTTGAAGCAGGATTTCTGACGATTGAGCTTTTGACGTATACTGGTTCCATTTACTTATCACATATACCCTTGTGATCTCATTTTGCAGATGAAAAACTGTACATGCAGACATAAAACAACTGGCCTAAGATTGCATAGCAGGTAAGCAGGCAGAACCAAGATTTAAAGCAATAATTCTAGTTTGGGATTCCTAACTTCTGCAGGGAACCACTTCCCTGAGAAAGCAGAAAGGAAAAATGGGTATCAAACCCATGGACCCCATGTACAAAGTCTAAATTCTATTACTGAACTATATGTCTAGCCTGGAAAATATTTTATAAAGGAAGAGGACTTATTTGGATCTTTAGGTTCATATATCTGATAACCAAGTCTTTCACAGGATACATAATATCTAGTTTTGAGCAGGTTAATAGCTGCTTAACAAGCAATGCCTGTACCCCTGACTGTTAGAAAACTTTGAAAGGAGGGGCCAGAGAGATAGCATGGAGGTAGGGCATTTGCCTTGCATGCAGAAGGATGGTGGTTCGAATCCCGGCATCCCATATGGTCCCCTGTGCCTGCCAGGGGCGATTTCTGAGTAACCCCCGAGTGCTGCCAGGTGTAACCCCCCAAAAAAGAAAACTTTGAAAGGATCTAAAGGGTTGCATATTTTACCATTTAAAGTCACAATTTGCTGTTGTCAAACCCTCCATTTATTAAGAAAGCATTACTTTTATTAGTGAAAATACTGGCATTTGGCCCAAGCTCTTATTTGTTTGTCTCCCTCACCCAGAATTCTGAGAAATGACTAACCTGTAACTTAAACACTAAAAGCAGGGGGAGGAATCATACACACACTCTTAAATTTTCCACATAAAGTTTGTAAGTTCTGCCTCAAGGGACAGAAGAAACAATAATGGGCTAAAAGGTCCTGGGAGTGATCCTCCAAGAACTGGATGGGCTAGGAAGAAAGAAGAGGTTAGGTGATTGTCATTTTCTAATGATTGAGTCACCACCGGGTGAAGGTGTGTGCTTTGGGATCAAGTCTTCATCAAGTAACAGGCCTCCAGCCATGAGCACAAGAGGTCTCAACATGACCAGGAAAACAAATAGGTTCTTTCATCAGCAACAGTCCGTGACTATGAAAACAGGTACCGCATGTTCCCGAGAAGGAACTGGTTGTAGCGATGAGACCTAGAGATGTCTATTGAGTCAGACTACTTCGAAAAAAGACTGTTCCTGGTAAATCCAGGAAAGGATTTAGAGAGCTGTGTGTTTCACACTGAGAACACAAATCCTGCTTTTTTTTTTTTTTCCATGGGGGATTGTGAGAATTAAGCCCAGGATCTCAGGCATGCAAAGGCATGCACATTAGAACTGAGTTACTTCCCTGATTCTTCTTTGAATGATGGTTTTTGTTAACAACTAAAGCTTTTGTTGTTTTAGACTTTAAGTTATTGATAGAGATAGAAGTCCTAGATGTCAGCTCTGGTGCCCCCTCCCATGAGGTTAATGCAAGGGTGGGTAAGGGTCTTTCCAGCCCATACCCTTGGAGGCTAGACTCTGGAAAAGGAAGGAAGACTCTAAGCCACAGCGAAGTATTGTCATAGCAATAAACTTCATTTATTGAAGGTAGAGACAAGGCTTTTAAGGGCAGACTTTAGGCAGGAAACAATGGGTATAATACAGCTTAGGCATTACAGCAACAAGATAATATGTAAAGACAACAGTCACCAGGAACATGACATCATTGATTTGGACCGATATTCTAAGATTGCAGTTACAATGCCCATGGCATCATTAAATCAGGAAGCATATAAAGATAACAGTTGCAATGCTCATGGCACTATTAGCCTAGTTTGTCCTGGATGACTTTCTTTGCTGCATATCCTGCACTCATAACAGCAGGGAACACAAGTCTTTGAACAGAGGCTTTCTTTTATATGCAAGGCCAGCTTGCAGAAATTCCCTTATTTTCCAGCCTCTCTCCCCACAATGGAAATCCACACATGAAAACATAGAGAGAAGCTATCTATCAGGTTTATCCTGGTTTTTTCTTCTGTAGCCCTGGACAGGACACCGCTTGCCCACGTAGACAATAAGGTACAATAAGGTATATCTCAGAGAAAACATATGGCTTTGAATTTATCAAATTATCCTCCTAGTATTCTTTAGCTATATTATGCTTTCTCAATATGTGGCTTGATACCCACATTGGATATGGTTAGGTTGCTTTTGGCATGGGCATTACTTTACATTTAAATATCACATACTTCAATAGACATACTTGTAATCCCATTGTGAAGATGTGTGTGCAGACATGTAAAGATTTCAGAGCAGACGAATGGCTAAAGAAACTGTGGTACATATACACAATGGAATATTATGCAGCTGTCAGGAGAGATGAAGTCATGAAATTTTCCTATACATGGATGTACACGGAATCTATTATGCTGAGTGAAATAAGTCAGAGAGAGAGAGAGAAAAATGCAGAATGGTCTCACTCATCTATGGGTTTTAAGAAAAATGAAAGACATTCTTGCAATAATAATTTTCAGACACAAAAGAGAAAAGAGCTGGAAGTTCCAGCTCACCTCAGGAAGCTCACCACAAAGAGTGATGAGTTTAGTTAGAGAAATAACTACATTTTGAACTGTCCTAATAATGAGAATGTATGAGGGAAATGGAGAGCCTGTCTAGAGTACAGGTGGGGGTTGAGTGGGGAGGAAGGAGATTTGGGACATTGGTGATGGGAATGTTGCACTGGTGATGGGTGGTGTTCTTTACATGACTGAAACCCAAACACAATCATGTATGTAATCAAGGTGTTTAAATAAAAAAAAAAGATTTCAGAGCAGGTAGGCCAACCTTCTTTACTGTACCCTCATTCAGTATCCATGTCCAGGGCAAGGTGTTATCCTATCCCCCAGCTTCCTGTTTAATCTTACCTGATGGTAAGACTAAGACCAACCCATTTCTGGGAGGGATCTATGAAAGGTAACAAAGGGTTGCATGAAGGATATAAAAGAGATGCAGCAAAAAACCTCAGGAGAGGAAGCACCATGGAGGGATAAGAGACAGGTTTTATATGCAGAGCAGCTGCGGAGAAGCTCTTAAAATGTTAGCTTAGAAGCCACACACAGTGGCTAAGGCCTGTAATAAAGTTTCATATCTCCTGAAATCTGACTGTTTTGGATCATTTTCTCGCCGCTACCCCAAACCCACACACCTGCCAGCTGCAAGGGGTTGCAGGCACCTGGCCTGGCAGAGAAAGGATCCACCATCCTCCACACCATTAAGGACCCTTATTAATTTAATTAATTCTTCAGCAAGGCTCTTGATGGTCTCTAACTCTTCCTACCTTCCAGAGGTTGAGTCCTGGTAAAATTAAATCTACCTGAGTAGCCCTATTACTCTTGTTAGTAAGAGATTAAGTGTGAACCAATGATGCAAGTTTAACCAGTAAGAAGTGAGAGAAAGAGAATGGGTGAAAGAATAAAAGCATTGGCTTTATTGATAAAGGGAAATAATAGTTTTGGTGGTGATCACAGTGCTGGATAGAAGAGTATTAAATTGTAACACTGCACACTGGAAGCTTCTAGAGTGTTATAAACTAATTTTCTCTCTTACAATTTTATTTTAAAAGAAAAGAAAGGGTCAGGGGCCGGAGAGATAGCATGGAGGTAAGGCATTTGCCTTGCATGCAGAAGAATGGTGGTTTGAATCCCAGCATCCCATATGGTTCCCTGAGCCTGCCAAGAGAGATTTCTGAGTGTAGAGCCAGGAGGAAACCCTGAGCACTGCCGGTGTGACCCAAAAACCAAAACAAAAAAAAGAAGAAGGGGTCAGAAAGATCGTACAGGGGTTAAGATGCTTGCCTTACACAGTACCACATGCAATCTCTTGATCCTGACACAGCATATTGATGTCCTGATGTCCTGTGAGCACAACCTCCTAAGCACACAACCAGGAATAAGCCCTGATTGTCACCACTCACCCCCACAAGAGAGACAAAAAATAAATGAAAGGAAAAAAGAATCTTCTGTAGAATTCTGAGAAATTAAATAATTATTAGTAAATTTCTCTTAAAATTAACAGTGGTGGTCAGAGATAGTGCAGTGGCTAATGGACTTGTCTTATGTGGCAAACCAAACAGTGCTGGGAACCAAGCACCACCAAGTGGGGCCCAATTGCACACCACACCCTCCACGCAAACCCTGCAAATAAAATGAACAATGGAACATTTCATTTAGTCACTTTTGTGGGATTTTTGTTTGTTTATTTTTTGGTTTTGGTTTTTAGGCCATACCCGGTGATGCTCAGGGGTTACACCTGGCTATGCACTCAGAAATCGCTCCTGGCTTGGGGGAACCATATGGGATGCTGGGGGATCGAACCACGGTCCGTCCTAGGTTAGTGCTTGCAAGGCAGACTCCCTACCGCTTGCGCCACCACAAACCCACTTTTGTGTGTTTTTTTATGCGAGACTGACGGTAGTAGCGGCCAAGTTTGATAGGCACAAAGTGCTATACCAGGGCAAGTGAGTAGAAGTAGGCTAAGATAGGTAAAGCAGAAAGTGGAGAGAAGCTGGGTGCTTCGTGATCTCACTGGCCTGAAAGTCAGTCCTGCACTCAGGAGGCTTTTGTTATGTGAAATTACAAATTTTCTTTCCTGTAGGAGGGTTTTAAACTTAAGATTAAAAGTAATTTTTTTTGCAGACAAGAATATTAAAACAATTTCCCAGTGTTTCCAAGGAAACTTGAGCACACTTCTAAGGAAACGGAACCATGGATAATATAGGAAACACCCAGCCTCTGCCTTTTATTTCTCCCTTTTGTGGCAGAAACATTCTAGAAGAACTCTTTCCTATGAATGCAAACTAAGCAGAATTTCACCAAAAATTGAGCTACAAGTAGGGGGAGTTGGTTTATGCACAGTCCCAAGTGAGCCAAGGTAATTCTGAGAACTGTCATTAGTGATCATAGAACCAGATTTCTTAACATTGGGAGTCTGGACTTCTAAATCCTAAACTGTTGATAATATGCCTTTAAGAATGTTTTTAATCACACTAAATATTTCTAACACCTCTTTATCCTACTTTGGCAGTGCCTGGATATTTCCAATAAATGCCAAAAGTTCCTTATAATAGCATGTAGCATTTTTATTCAAAACAAGATTAGAGTGATAGATGATAAGAAACGAATCTGGCTCTACTGTTCACAGAAATCACAAAAACAAACAGCTATTTAAGGATAGGCAATGCCATCTGGATTAAGAAATGTCCCAAAGGGACTGGAAAATAACTCAAAAGGGGTGGAATGCATATGCTGAATTCAATGCCCAGCACCTCATGTTCCCCAAGCAACTGGAGGATCACCAAATTTCTGCCCCTAAAAAATGAACTTTCAGGCTCATATTACCTCCTTGGGTATTCCTGGGGTGCTGTTAGGGTCCCTAATTGCTGCTGAGATTGTACTTTCCAGCCCCTGAAGAAAAAAGAGGGGGACCAAGCTTTTAAGCATTGGTTTAAAAAAATAAAATCACATTTCCTTATCTTGCTTATTTTCCAGATGAGTAGACAATTGTCTTCTCATAAAAAGAGCCAAGTAAAAATGGCACAAAAAGTTGAAGATGAAAAGCCTCCCATAATTTAGAATCCATTAGTTCACATCTTTTTATCTTCCTTATATTTAATACACACGGAGTCTAGACCTTAGGTACAGTATCATCCCTCTGACAAAGACATTTCCAAGTTATATTCAGTAAAATGATCCATAAGCAGCTTTTTGCAGAAGAGCTCCAGCTTTTGTTTTCATTTTACTTTTTTTCCTATTATTCTCATGACTTGGAAGGGCAAGGAAAAGTAGTTTTCTCTTAAAGGAGAGCTCATTGTTTGGTTGCTGTCTCTATTGCTATGGTGCTTTTCGGTTTTTAGTTTGTTTGATTTTTTTTTTTATTTATTTTTTGTTGTTGTTGTTGCTGGGTTTTTTCCTGGTTTTTTTTTTTCTGCTGTTGTTTTTGTTTTCTTGTTTGTCTGGGATTTTTTTTTGTATCTTTGTTATGTTTTTCTTCCTTTTTTCCCTCTCTTCTCTTAAATTGATATTTATAACCTCTAGATGGACTCCTCCCAGTTTTTTTTTTGTTGTTGTTCGTTGGATTCCCATCCCCTTTTTTTTCTTTCCTTCAAGCAGAACTACATAACTTGAATCATCTTGTTCTGTCTCATAAATTGAAGGGTTGTCTGCTCAGAAATACCAAGACCAAAGAGGCATATGAACATTGAGTAAACACCAAATCCAAAGCCAACAACAACAGAATCGATACCCAATCTACAACAAGTTAGACACAGAGGGAACCACTTATACTAGCAGCCCCAGGGGCGATGGAGGGGGATATGGGATGCATACTGGGAACAGGGATGGAGGGAAGTGGTGGGAATCCCCTGATTCAATGTACCTAAATGTAGCTAAAATATTACTGTGAAAGATTTGTAATTCACTTTGGTCAAAATAAAAATTATTAGAGAGAGAGAGAGAGAGAGAGAGAGAGAGAGAGAGAGAGAGAGAGAGAGAGAGAGAGAGAGAGAGAGAGAGAGAGAGCTCAGTTCCGAATCTCTCCACTCACTCTCTCTCAGTCCTTACAACCTAAAATTTCACAACGTGCAGACTAGCTCCCTATCACAGATCCTGCCCAAAGCCAGGAACAGGCAGAGCCTGGGACTTGTGTGCAGTTTTCAGGACACATAAGAAGACATAATTGAGGAGGGCGAGGCTAAGTGGTAATCATTTGGAAAATAAGTAAGATAAGGGAATGTGGTTTTATTTTTTAAGCCAATGCTTGCACACCAGATAGTCACACCCTTGCAGACAAATGTCTCTTCCTTTCCAATGTGCCTCTGGAGAATTGGGAATTTGAAGCAATCAGTTCCTGTGTCCTCTGAGAATTCTTGTTATTTTAACAACAACAAAAAAAGCACCACAAGGGAGGCGGAGAATGAGGTTCGTTTTCATTCTCTAGCTCCCTCTGGACCACAGCTGTCTGGGGCTGCTTTATCATTTCCAATGCTCTGCCCCTCTAGTCTCTCCTGCCCACCCCTATAATTCTTCAGCCCTGAGTGTTCTGGTTTCCCAGTGACTTGCCACCACTTTGCATTTTCTTGGACAAGAATTGCCCCTCCTCACTTTGAAATTGGCCCCTTAGTGGCTCTCACCCCAAGTCTTTTTCTCAAAGGTGCTCTTGGTCTCCTGACAGATGCAGACGGTCTGGCCCATGCCAATGGCATTTGCCATGAAAATAAGCACATCGGGCCGGAGAGATAGCACAGCGGTGTTGGTCTTGCAAGCACCCGATCCAGGACCTAAGGTGGTTGGTTCGAATCCCGGTGTCCCCTGTGCCTGCCAGGAGCTATTTCTGAGCAGATAGCCAGGAGTAACCCCTGAGCACCGCTGGGTGTGCCCCCCCCCCAAAAAAAGCACATGGAATACATACAAAAAGATATATTTGATGAATGACAGAACAATCTCTCATTCATTTCTTAAAAAATTCTATTTTTCCACACTATCAAATGCTGAAGTCTCATTTTATGAATGCTTCGGCTAAATACTGGTATCATCTCTTAACTCTAGTTCTTTTCTCTAGCCTTTCTCTGATTTCTGAATAACGTTTGCTGAATTTTCACAATTTATGATTCCCAGACACTATGTCCTTTTCTTTATGTAGGAGTCTGACAAAAAAAAAAAAAAAAAGAAAAGAAAAGAAAAGAAAAAGAAAAATGTTGTGCTTAGGTTTCTGGCTCTGAAATCTGGAAGACAATCAATCATTTAAGTGAAATCTGCTCCCTAAGAGGTTATCAGTTTCCACCACTATCTAGTGAAAGCTTTGAATAGGGTTTGGTTTCCAAGATGTGCAAACTACACCCTGGGTGTAGTACACACCGTGGGTCTCAGCAAGTGACACTTAGGGGCAAGTGAGTCATTCATATTAAATCATTACTCAAGTTTTCAACCAAAATGTTTATTTAATGATACCTCTCATTTTACACACACACAGACACAAATACGCATACTTATTTTAAAAGTAGATTTGGGTTCGAAGAAGGCATGGCTTTCCCATTTCGTCTGAGCACACATGTGATAAATCTGAAAACCAGATTTAGCACTAGCATTTGTGGAGCACAGGGGAAACATCCTGGGCTTAAACTAGTATTTGAGGAAATTGTTTTAAAAAATATATATATCCCTGGACTTGCATCTATCCTAGACAGAAAAGGTGGGCAGTGAGTAAGAGTGGAAGGAATAAAGGAAACAACAGGTATATGAAGTCATTTAGTGTATGAGATGATTAAACTTTTTTTTTCCTGAAGGCAGAACAGAAGGAGGCTGTAAGTGAAGGAAGGAAAGTGGAAATGAAGCCCTACATTCAATATGTCCCCAGCATCTTTCTTCTCTCTCCTGGTTACCTGTGGCTAAGAGCAGTTTCTAAAAGCATTCAACTGTTGCTGCCTTCACTCAAAGCTAGGACTCAGGTCAAGGAATGGTCCTCTGACCAACTGCGCCCTGGTCTGCCTTCCCTGCCCAGACAAATAATGCCACTGCCTATAGTATTCCAGGTTTTGGAGTGATGGTTTTCAATCCCACATAGTACTCAGAACCATCAAAGAAGCTCTTATAATATGTATTTCCAGATCTCATTGGAGTCTGTGAGAAATGGCATCTCAAAAGCTCCCCATGCAAGAAGGATGGATGCCTAGACCTCAAAAGCATTCTAGGAGTTGCTTCCAAATTGTGTCCTGCAAGTCAACTCACAGTTGTTTTAATGCAGGGACTTTCCTCCTTTGCTGTCTACTGATTCCCTTTAAAGTAATTTTCAAGGGATGAAAAGGAATATGTTATACTATTTTTCTTTCTCCTTCCTTCTTTCCTTCCTTCCTTTCTTTGTTCTTTTTTCTTCCTTCCTTCCTTCCTTCCTTCCTTCCTTTCTTTTTCTTTCTTTCTTTCTTTCTTTCTTTCTTTCTTTCTTTCTTTCTTTCTTTCTCTTCTTTCTTTCTTTCTTTCTTTCTCTTTCTTTCTTTCTTTCTTTCCTTCTTTCCTTCTTTCTTTCTTTCCTTCTTTCCTTCTTTCTTTCTTTCCTTCTTTCTTTCTTTCTTTCTTTCTTTCTTTCTTTCTTTCTTTCTTTCTTTCTTTCTTTCTTTCTTTCTTTCTTTCTTTCTTTCTTTCTTTCTTTCTTTCTTCCTTCCTTCCTTCCTTCCTTCCTTTTCTTTCTTTCTTTTTCTTTCTTTCTTTTTTTCTTTCTTTCTTTCTTTCTTTCTTTCTTTCTTTCTTTCTTTCTTTCTTTCTTTCTTTCTTTCTTTCTTTCTTTCTTTCTTTCTTCCTTCCTTCCTTCCTTCCTTCCTTTTCTTTCTTTCTTTCTTTCTTTCTTTTTTTCTTTCTTTCTTTCTTTCTTCTTTCTTTCTTTCTTTCTTTCTTTCTTTCTTTCTTTCTTTCTTTCTTTCTTTCTTTCTTTCTTTCTTTCTTTCTTTCTTTCTTTCTTTCTTTCTTTCTTTCTTTCTTTCTTTCTTTTCTTTCTTTCTTTCTTCTTTCTTTCTTCTTGAACATTGGCTATGTGCAGAGCCTATTCCTATCTGACTACACAGATCATTGTTGGTAAAACTTCCGAGGATCAAACCTCTGTCAGACACATGCCACATGCAAGGCCAGTTTTCTACCCATTGTACGATCTACCTAGCCTTAATTATACAATATTTCCTATGAGTATTTTGCCTCAGAATCTCTTTTTTTCTCTTTCTCTCCCTTTCTCTGGAGTCTTTTTTATAAACCAGGTTCCAAACAGCTCTGGGAGGAAGTTGCTCTTGAAGTTCAGATAAAGGATATACGGTGTTAGATTCCATACATAAACATGACTAGGGGAGGAAATGCCTATCTGTATAGTCAGTATTCATTCTGGGTATTTCTGTGAAAGTGTTTTGAAATAGGTTAGCAACTGAATCCCTAGAGGAAATCAGGTTACCTGCTCAGGTGTGGCATATTTTATGCAGTCAGTTGAAAGCCTGGACAGAATCAAGGTTAAGAAGAATTCCTGCTTCCCAACTACTTCCAAGTTAGGATTTTGTTTTGTTTTGTGTGTGTATGTGGCTTGAGACTTGAATTTAAAGTCTTTCTCTCTCCCTTAGCCCCGAGTCTTCAGGTCCTTAGACTGCAACTATGCCCTTGACTCACTGTGTCTCTGGCTTTTCAAATCACCTTTCATAATCTTGGCACTTGTCAGCTTCTATAGCTCAACAAGAAAATTCTTTCAACAAATCCCTATCTGTTCATTGTAGGAGACCAGACTATGTACTCCCAGAATAAACTTCTTTGGCATAATTATTAGTCTGAGCTGGTAATTTTGGAAAACAGCAGAGAAGTAGATCTGAAAATGGGGCATAAATTAATTTTGAAGGTAAATATATACGTGTAAGGAAATATTCATTTGTAAGGATATTTAGTGATAACTCATCAACAGGGAAGGCATGGCCTTAAGTTTACCTCACCAGCTTTAATTAAATTGACTGCTGTTTTTCTGGTCACCCCATAACTGGACTTCCCATAATACTATTATTTTTATTTAGATGAAGATGATTTATCAGCCTGGATTTTTAAAAATATTATCTTTCTTTACTTAAGCACCATGATTACAAACATGTTTGTAGTTGGGTTTCACTCATAAAAATGTACACCCCCCTTCACCAATGCAACCTTCCCACCACCAATGTCCCCCTATTTTTCTCCTCACTCTGTCTTTGAGACAGTCAGCCTGGATTTTAAGTCATCTCTTTGAGAGTTCTTTTCCCTCAGTTTTCATCAACAAAAATGTCAGAAATTTTAATAAAGTTCTAGTAGGTCCTCTTTTTTTTGGGGGGGGGGTCACACCTAGCAGCACTCAGGGGCTACTCCTGGCCCTATGCTCAGAAATCACTCCTGGTAGGCTCAGTGGATCATATGGGATGCTGGGATTCGAACCACCGACCTTCTGCATGCAAGGCAAGAGCCTTACCTCCATGTTATCTCTCTGGCCCCAGGTCCTCTTTTCTATTTGTCTTTTCTTTCAGGGTTGAGACATTGCATTCTCATGCAGAAGGATAAAATGAAACTATATCTTTTTCTGATCTATCTATATTTATCTATCTTATCTATCTATCTACCATCCATTCATCTATTATATCCATTTATCTATCCCACTTTTTCTGTTTCTCTGGAAAAGTCTAAAACTGGGGACTTCAACAACCACACTAGTTCACCCTACAGAAGTGGGGTCATAGGAGAGCTGGATGTTTCCCACCAACTGTCCAGAAATTGCCATGTAGTCATGAGACTTCATAGGCATGGATTTATTGAGGTTTTTTTTTTTTTTTTTGGTCACACCCAGTGGAGTTCAGGGGTTACTTCTGGCTCTGTGCTCAGAAATTGCTCCTGAGAGGCTCAGGGGATCATATAGGATGCCAGGATTTGAACCACCATTCATCCTGAATCAGCTGCGTGCAAGGCAAACACCCTACCACTGTGTTATCTCTCCAACCCCAGTCATGGAACTTTAATGTTGATGCCTAACAGCTGCTATGTATATGATTCTTTTCAGAGCTAAGACTTTCAAACTGCTTAAAAGCACCTGGGAAGGACAGAGCATCTCTCCTGAGAATACTGTTTCTTATAGATGAAAGTTATAAAGCTGGGAAGTAATATGACAGTAAAAGATAAGATATTTACTTATGGGTCAAAATATCACCCTTCTCCTCCATTTATTCATTTTTTGGGTAATATAAAGAAACCAAAGTTGGTTTAGACAGAAGTCAAAAAACACATGTACAGTATTTTGTTGTTGTTGTTGTTGTTGTTATTTTCTGGTTCACACCCGGGGATACTCCTGGCTATGCGCTCAGAAATCGTCCCTGGCTTGGGGACCGTATGGGACGCCTGAGGATCGAACTGCAGTTTGTTCTAGGTTAGCGCTTGCAATACAAACCCCCTACCACTTGCACCACTGCTCTGGCCCCACATGTACAGTATTGTTACATCAAAGATCTGAAATCAAGAAGGAAATAGGGGCCAGAGAGATAGTACAGCAGTAGGTATTTACCTTGTGCGCGGCCAACACAGGCCAGACAGTGGTTGGATTCCAGCATCCCATATGGTCCCTGAGCCTGCCAGGAGCAATTTCTGAGCACATAGCCAGGAGTAGCCCTTGAGCACCACTGGATGTGACCCAAATTTAAAATAAAAGAAGAAAGAAGGAAGTAAACTTGAGTGTTATCAATCAATATGGCTCAAGCCCTAGATAGGAGGAAGCTAAAGGAGCCTGTGTTTCCATGTTTTACATATTGAGTGCCATTGAACACAGTGGCCATCACAAGTTACATGGTGGGACTGCTAGGATTAATGTGCTGATTTTACCAGAACCACCATTCCCATGGTTGAAATAGAGTTAGAGCAAACAATACAGGGCGTCCCTGTATAGGCAGAACTCAGCACCAATCATGGGACAGATCTCCTATAGATGTTCAAATGTAAGCCATGGTTTAATCCTTATAAAAAAAACTCTAAAGATATATTTCATATTATTTTTAAAATACTATGATTTATATGGAATAAAAAGACTTTATCATGCAGGAAAAGTGAGACATCGTTCAATTTGCTTTTAAGCTATTTTACAATGTGACATACAATCTGTACACTGGAGGTATAAAAAATAGGCACATGGAGGATCAGAAAGAGCTCATTAGGCACTACATAATCATCAGAGTAATTTCAGGAGCAACACCTGAGAACAGAGTCTAGAATAGTGCAAAGTGCCACCAGGTGTGGCCCCTCAAAAAAAATACACAAATGGGCCAGAGAGATAGCATGGAGGTAGGGCATTTGCCTTGAAGGACGGTGGTTCGAATCCCGGCATCTCATATGGTCCCCCAATACTGCCAGGAGCGATTTCTGAGCATAGAAGAGCCAAGAATAACCCCTGAGTGCTGCCGGTGTGACCCCAAAACCATAAAATACACAAATAATGAAGAATCAAAAGCTGAGAAATAAACCTATACATACAGGGCTGGTGTGATAGTACAGTGGGTGTGGTGGTTGCTTTGCACTCAGTGACTATGGATTTGATTCCTGACACAACGTATGTTCCCTTGAGCCTGCCAGGAGTGATTCCTGATCACAGAGTCAGGAATAAGCTCTAAACACTACTCAATATGTCTCCAAAAGAAACAACAATAATCTACACACAGACTAAATTTTCATTTTTGACCAATAAAAGCCAAAAGTATACAAAAGAGAAAATAAAATCTCTTAACAAATTAAGAAAACGGGACAATTATCTGAAATAGAGTGACTTTGGATTGCTCTCTAACTACACATACCAAAATAAATTAAAACAGACTAGAGATCTGTCTATAAGACCTGATTCATAAAGACATATGATTAAATAATTAATGACAGAGAGAGATATCAGTAGAGATTCAAATGACAAGGGAAATGAAAGAAAACAAATTAAAAAAAACTCTAAGAATACTTAATTGAAAAGTTGTTGTTCAGCAAAATAAATTATGAACAAAATGCAAGACAGCCTACTTAATAAAAAATAATATCATATGATGGATATTTGATATGGCTTAGTATCATATATATTATCCAAAGAATTCATGCAACTTAATAATAACCACGAAGTGAAACTAAAGCCAAACCAATAAAATGGGAAGATTTGAATAAAGGTCATATAGATGGTAACAGGCATATGAAATGATTCTTATTGTCACTGATGATAAATTTATGATAAATTGATAAATTTATAATAAAATGATGATGAAATAGTTGTTAACACTATTGATGATATGAGTGACTTACATCAAAAGGAACAACACATATTGGAGAGGATATAGAGAAAATAGGAACCATATGTACTGTGCTTAAGATTGTAAATTGGTTCAACCATTTTAGAAAAGCTTTCAGGAGTTGTTTCTGGGCACTGCTTATGGGCCCTTAAGCACTACCAGACTTTACATCAGGGCACAGAGCCAGAAATAGCCCCGGAGCACCATCTGGTATGGTCCCAAAGACCCCACACCACAAAACCAATATAAAAATAGATGTATTAGAGACTGGAGAGATGGTGCAGTGGTAGGGCATTTGTCTTGCACACCGCTGACCTAAGATGGACCTGGGTTCAATACCCTGGCATCCCAAATGGTATCCCAAGCCAGGAGCAAGTTCTGAGCGCATAGCCAGGAGTTATCAGGTATGGCTCAAAAAAATGAAAAAAAAATAGATGTGTTATATGATTCAGCAATCCAACTTTTGTGTATCTGCAGGCTATAAAAACGTAAACAACTACCCACTGTTAATTACATCATTATTTATAAAAAATAAAATCTGAAAATAAGCAAACACCTGAGGATTGAAGATTGAGTAAAGACGAGGTATGTATACACCATGAAGTACTATATAGCTATTTTTTCAAATATTTAATTAGAGCACTCTGATTTACAAAGTTATTCATAGTTCAGTTTTAGACATTCAATGATCCAGCACCAATCCCACCACCAAGGTCAACCTCCTCCTTCCTGCAATGTTCTCAGATTCCTTCCCTCCCCCAGCTGCCATCTTGACAGATACTTTTTAAAGTCTGGTCGTTAAAGTTTGGATCTCATGATTTCATTGTTGTTGACTCAGTGGTTTGGACATATAGTTCTATTCTTTCTTAACACCACCAATGTACCTGAATCTCATTGATTCCTGTCTTTCTTATTTCACATCTGTCTTTCTCTTCCTCTTTCTTTCCTTCTCATTGTATTCTGGGGCAATGAGTAATCCAGGCAATTCCTACATTCTACAGGGAGAATTTGAAGAAAACTGTCAATGAGGGCCTGAGCACTCAGTCTAAACATTAAAAAAGTACCTCCTTAGTCTGAGTACTGACTCTCCATCCTTGTCTCCTGCTCATGGCCCTCTGGCGCTAACCAAGAAGGCCTCTCAATGAACCTCTCCTCCTTCAGCTGTTCTCTTTCTTGTCGCCTTTTTCTCACAACACTCAGGCCCTTTGTCAGGCAAATATCAGTCTTAGGATATGTCTTGACCTCTACAGTTATTCTACATAACACATATAAATGATATTCTAATACAGCTATTTTTAAACATAATATTTTGCCAATTGTAGCAAAACATAAGAGAACTGGATGAGATTATGTGGGGTAAAATATAAGTAAAAAATATGGGGCCAGAGAGATAGCATGGAGGTAGGGCATTTGCCTTGCATGCAGAAGGATGGTGGTTCGAATCCCGGCATCCCATATGGTCCCCTGAACCTGCCAGGAGCAATTTCTGAGTGTAGTGCCAGGAGTAATCCCTGAGTGCTGCCGGGTGTGACCCAAAAACCAAAAAAAAAAAAAAAGCAAATGATGTATTGTATAATTTATATATGTGTTCAGTGTATATTTATACAATTAATGAACAGCTCAAAAATATAAATAAACCAATGGATACTAACAACAGAATTAAAGCTTTTTTTTTTTTTGAGGAGAATAAGCCATGTTAGGAGCAGGATAGAAAAAGTGGACTCTGAAAAATAGTTCAGAACAAAAAAATTAATGTCAGATTTTTTTCTTTCTGAAAGTAATAAATTTTTAAAGGAGTTAGTGCAGTGCCTTGGTGAGTGGGATATGCTTAGCTAATAGTCAAAGAGAACTGGAACTGTGAGGAAAGTTTCATGTTAGGGAAGGAGGGAACGATGGAAAGAAGGAAAAAGAAAGAAGCTTGGAAGGGTGTGTGGGTGGGGGGAATGTGGATATTCATTTCTTCACTCCTTTTTTCTCTACTTAAGACTTTAAGGTGAGCAGTGGACCTTAACGGACATTCAATTGGAAGACCAGGTCAGAGGTAAATTGGAAGACCAGTTCAGAGGTCAAGATGTAAGATGTATGTATGTATGATGACTGTTAACATTGATGTTTTAAGTCTCTATTAGACCTCTCACCAGAATACCAGTGTCATTTCTCCTGATCCCCACACTTAGAAAACTCAGATCTATGTGCCAAATTTCAGGTCTGTTAACCTTGCCAATTCATATTCCCTTACTGTGTTTCTTTTTACACCACATAGGAGAGAGAGCTTTAGTTTGTCCTTTTCTCTTTGACTTGCTTTGTTCAGCATAATACCCTCCAGATCTTATCCAAGTAAGCTGTTCTTCTTCACTGACACTTGTCTTCTCTGTTAATTGGCCTTGGAGCTGACAGGAAGGGCTGTGGTCTGTGATTGTCTTTTCTTTGAGTAGAATGAGGAATAAAAGCAATGAGACTGAGGAGGAAGGGGACCATAGACAGGGTTGTTTGTGCTGGTTGTGCCTCCTGGGAAGTGTCTCTCCACTTTATCTTTCCATACATGGACATTTCCTAGGCAAAATCACCCACCCCCAGCAACTGCTTTTTTGTAGCCCCTATGGTTATATAATTTAGTGGGTTCACAGGATTTTCCCAAGGCCTGAACCTTTTCCAAATGGTCCAAATCTTTTGAGCAAGGGCCTGCTGGCGGTGCATGACCAGGCAGATGTCCATTTCTGACAAGAGTAGCAGTTGAAACTGCATGAAGGTTTTCAAATCAGTCAAGGAAACTTCTGCCTCAACATCCCACAATTCCTCAGTTGTAACCTCACACATTGCTCAACACCCTTTTCCCCAAATCATGCAGAAGCCCATCCTGACAGTGTTGGCCATGACAGTCTATGTAGATAGAATCCATCTTCTGGGGCAGGTGAGGTGGCACTAGAGGTAAGGTGTCTGTCTTGTAAGCGCTAGCCAAGGAAGGACCGCGGTTCGATTCCCCATCGTCCCATATGGTCCCCCAAACCAGGGGCAGTTTCTGAGTGCTTAGCCAGGAGTAACCCCTGATCATCAAACAGGTGTGGCCCAAAAAAACAAAACAAAAAATCCATCTTAATCCCTTGCCTGGCCAAGCCTTTTCAGCTCCCTCTCTGGGTTTCCTTCAATTTCTTGGGGACTAGGAGGCTTTCATGTGGGTTACCCTGAACCACATTCTTTTCTACCCTCTCTTCTCTCCAGAGTGCAAAACATCTGGGCCAGTGTCCTGCAAGATGGTAGGTTGTCTCCAAGGTTAGTGCAGGCCTGAAAGGAAACACAGTTAGCCTGAAGAGAAGTATGATTGTTGAAAATAAGAATGAATTTTCTTTTGTGTTCCTCTTCAGTTTCCTTGTGTGTATCCTGAAACCAGCCAGGGTCAAGAGGTTGTCTAGTTTATGACCCATAGCTAATCTATTCCAGATGACTGCAGTGACTGGGATGAGGTGAGCAGAGGTTCTTCATGGTAGCCATGTTGATGTTGAGTCACTCTTTCCAACAGAGCAACAAGCCAATCACCTGTCGTCTTTTACTTGAGTAGAACCTCTTGAGCAGCTTCTTCATGTTTCAAGATCCCTAAATTCTGTGTGTGTAATGCATGTGTTTTTTGATGATTTTAACAATAATAAGCACAATTTAAAGTATTTAAATCACAGCCATGAAAACATAATTTATGGACCATACCATTCACCCTTTCAAGCATATAATCCAAAGTCTTTTGGTATATCCTCAGGAATGCACAAATCTTGCTGCTGTCTGATCTTGAATCTCCTCATCACCTACTTGCAACCACAGAGCTGCTTTCTTCACCAACTTTTAATTCTGAATAAAAAGCTCCCAAGATATACAATCAAGTAATCTTTGATAAAGGGGTAAGAAATGCAAAATGGAGCAAGGAAAGCTGCTTCAACAAGTGTTGGTATAACTGGTCAGCCACTTGCAAAACAAAGGGCTTAGACTTCCAGCTAACACCATGCACCAAGGTCAAATGCAAATGGATTGATATCAGACCTGAAATCATAGGCATATAGAACAACACATAGGTAAAACACTCCAGGATATTGAAACCAAAGGCACCTTGAAGGAAGAAACAGCACGCTCCAAACAAGTCGAAGCAGAGATACACAAATAGGACTATATTAAGCTGAGAAGCTTCTGCACCTCAAAGGAAATAATGCCTAGGATACAAAAACCCACCCACAGAATGGGAGAAACTATTCACCCAAGACCCATAAGATAAAAGGTTAATGTATCTAAGATATACAAGGTACTGACAGAACTTAACAAGAAAAAATTCTGAACAGTCCACTTAAATGGAATCCTACCCAGTGTCATTTCTGGCTAACTTCTACCATCAACATAGGTTGTTTGTTTGTTTGTTTTTTAATAAAGTCTCATTTATGTTGTAGATTATATCAGTACTTTTTCCTTTTCATGATGAATAATAGTCTACCTTGTAGATGGCACATAAATTTAGCCATTCATCATGAACATTGAGTTGTTTTTACTTTTACATTTATAGATAACATACTAGCTATAAACAGTTGTGAACACATATTTGTGTAAGTATAAATTGTTAGTTCTCTTGAATAGGTACCAGGAATCACCAGGTCATAGGTTTTACTAAATATTTATTCTTCTGTGAACATGCCAGACTGTTTTCCAATTCTTATTTTAAAGCATTCTTTTTATATTCCTACCAGCAATATATGAGGGTTTCAACTTTTCACATTCTCAAATTCCAAGTTTATTATCTTTTATCTGACTATGATTATTCTAGTGATTTTGAAGTAGAATCCCATAGTGATTTTGATCTGCATATTTTTAATGGTTTGAATCTTTGATTTCTAGATAATAACCTTGTGAGAGAACTTCGTACCTTTCACCTTTAAACCGAGTGTTTAAATCTCTGCTCATGTTTTTTAGTTCAAGAGAATTGTTCATTTTTCTCTCAACCATAATAATATTAACTCATTGAATGTCCAAAAATAATTGGGGCTCATTATGATATCTCTAACCACTGTCAATTTTTTATTGTTGAATTTTTACATTTCTCTATATAAGAACATGAATCCCTCAGACATTGGTAGCAGAAAGAAAATGGCAATAGAATATTGTTCACAATTTAACAATGCATGTAGCCTAAGAACAAAATGCAATGTACAAATTGTATTTGTACTACAATTTAAACAAATTGACCCTAAAGAGATATTGTGGACAGTCTAGGAAAACGAGTGTACACAGGATCAGATGATGCCAAAAAATTATTACCAGTTGGGTTGGATATAATGATGCTATTATGGTTAGATAGAAACTTTCATATTTTAAAAAAGTCTACTAATATATAAAGGAAATAGGGCCCAGAGAGATAGCACAGCGGTGTTTGCCTTGCAAGCAGCCGATCCAGGACCAAAGGTGGTTGGTTCGAATCCCGGTGTCCCATATGGTCCCCCGTGCCTGCCAGGAGCTATTTCTGAGCAGACAGCCAGGAGTAACCCCTGAGCACCGCCAGGTATGACCCAAAAAACCAAAAAAATAAATAAATAAAGGAAATAGCTGAAGCACAGATGGCACACTGAATAATGGAAGACAGTTTCATTTTACTTTTCTCTACTTTTACATGTTTTTAAATTTTCATAGTAATACAAATTATGATATACTCTCTAATAACTATATAAATTAAAAACTAAAAAAATCCTATTCTACAACTACAGAATATTGTTCTTCTATATTAAATTGAAAAGTATCTTTGGGTTAACACTTGAAAAGTAATGGGTTAAAATTTATCTTAGACACTATCTCAACTTGAAAGATGTTCGTGATTATTTTGATATTGGGTTAAGGTGTTTTTATTTCTGTTAAGTGTAGGTTCTTTTAATTAGTGTTTATATTGTTTTACATTGTAGCCATAGGGGTCAGAGATATCTGTAGAGGCTAAAATATTATGCCTAACTGATTTTAATCCTGGATCCACATATTGTCTCCTGAACATCTCCAAGAGTGATCCCTAAGCAAAGTTAGGAGCAAGCCCTGAGCACTATCAGATGTGGTCCCAAAATAAAAAATAAAATAAAAGCATAATTATTAATTAGCATAGTTATTTGCATTCCTCAGACTCAAAGTGAGACAAGAATTTATAAACACTACCAAGCAATATGACCGTAGAATCTTTCTATATTTTATTATGTTCCATCAAACACCAAGATTTATTTCACAAAATAAATCTAGCACCATGCATTTTTAAGACTTAACTTTTAACAATGCATTTGAATTTTTATCTGTATAACCAATAGCTTTCTCTCTGCACTGTTAGGTAGTTGATTAATGTAACACTCAAGTAAGTCATATTCACAATGACAAAGGCTACTGCTAGCTATAAAATGGCTGGAGGACCAGTTAACTGATTATAAGTGGCACAGAGTTCAGCTTGTTGGAACAAAATTTATAAAGCAGCTTACTAGCACGGAGTCTTGGCCAACAAATTTTGTAGAAAGATGGAAGAAAGCATGACTTTGTGTGGACTAAGAGAGGTCAGTTGAAAAAACATTTATAATAGAAAAAGAAAATAAGAGTTACCAGAAATAAGGGCAAAGAAGCATAATAAGAAAGGTCAATAAGATGATGAATGGAAATTAGCTATCACTCAACACATGTTGATTTTCTAAGGCTATTTATATGAGCTCCATGTGTTATAATTCAGTGATAGTTCAATTTTTAAAAGTAAAATCTCTTTTGAGAAAACTGGAATTAACTGACAAAATTTTATTTGATATCTTTGAATGATGATTACCCGGTATCTGGTGCACAACCATGTGGACTTTGACAAAGAATCAACATGGTACCACGGAGAGTAGTTCATGGTACAAATAGAGCCATAACTGAAAGAAGCAACCAGAAAATGGAAGCTAGAATATGAGGCAAAAATATGATCAATTTCCCATCAAATACTATGAAAACTGTTCCACTGGTTTCTTCAATAAACTACTGAGAATGAGGGTCAATGACAGAAACTTAAGCCTTCAGATCTTCAAGTATCTGCTCATATCCCTGGAGTGAGGGTGGAGTGACTATTTGTCTCCTACTGCCAGGTGGCTTGACAGCTCTGTCCTTGTAGAACATAATGTACTACTGTTTGTGAAACAAGAGAATGTTCAAACATTAGAGCTCAAGGGACCTTAGTAGCCTCTACTCCAACCACCCCATTTTACAGCGAAAATGAAATTTAGTATTGCAAGTGGCTTCTTACCAACTTGACCATCATAACTTTAATTCTTTAAGGGACACCTTATTGGTAGATGATTTTAAAAGGAGTAAAATGGCCATTGATGTGCTGACAGAGATATCACACAATTAGTAGAGATTCATGGATGAGTGTGAATGGATCATTATATCCAGGTTTTGGTTTTATAACTGAGAGAACTGAGATTAGAGAATTACTAGAATTATCAGAATTATCTAAAACAAGAACTAGAAGAAGTAAATAAAAATACAAATACAGGCGCTAGAGGTAAGGTGTCTGCCTTGCAAGTGCTAGCCTAGAACAGGCCACGGTTTGATCCCCTGGCATCCCATGGTCCCCCCAATCCAGGAGCGATTTCTGAGCACATAGTCAGGAGTAACCCCTGAAAGTCAAACCGGTGTGCCCCCCCAAAACCAATGTATATATATATATTATATATAAATATATAAATCAAGTGCTTATCAATTGGAAAGTTTAATATCCGAATTGCTAAGAGTTGATTGAGTTTATTTTAACTGCAAAATTTTCTATCTCCAGCACCTCTTATAGCCTGTTGTAGGTTCTTAATATATGTCCTTTCAAGAAAAGATGAAGATTGCTCTTCAAGTTCACACAGCATAAGCTCAAGATATGGTTCATGACTTGATTAAAAGGCCAAAGTTGGGGAGGGGTAGGAAAAAGTTTTCTGAACAAAAAACAGATAGATTTTGAAAAATGGTTGGGACATTAATAGGTGTCTTATTCTTGTGGGACATGTTCTTCATGGAGGGAAGAAATATTTTAAAAATCAGGGGAGCCTGTGACTGGGTTTGGAGAACATCCAGATATCAAGTTGATGCCAGAATCAACCTCAATCTAAGAAAGAGTGATGAAGGACTTAACTTGAAGGACCCAAAACTCCCTGTGCATAATTCTTCATGTAACCTCTAGAGAGATTACAATTTTGAGGAGGGGAAAGATATACAGGATTCATCTTGAGTGAGATCCACAAGACATTGACATTCAGAAGCAGGAATTTACCCCACTTCACCCAAAAACTCTGGCTCTAGGAAGAGGTCAGAAAAACATTGGACACTATCTTTCCTGGAAAATCATTTAAGATCATCAGAACTGTCAGAAAGATAAGCATCCTCATGATACTCTGGTATCCAGGCCCACTCTACCTTGGGAAGTACCAAGAAGCATGAAGATTAGATATGCTGGAGGGGAAAGTTGACTCAACATTCTCAATTTTTAAAAAAAAAATTCAGACTCAGTTCAAATTCAGGACTGAAATTGAAGCCAATATTGATTTTATCAGCACCTGTGTGCCATTCAACTTTAAAAGGTTATTGGTCTTTGTTCTGAAGATGCTGATGAAAGGAATAGCAATGGCCATTAAACTTCTCCTATTGAACAGTCATATTAAAAAAAATTAATTAGATGAAAAGATCTCAACCATTTTTGGAGGTTGGCTATACTAGAGGTATGTGGTAAGTATTGTTTATGTCTGCCTAATGAACTTGCCTATCTACATGGTATTGCTGACTATAGAACCTGGGGCTGCCTAGCCCTGTACATTCCCTGATCACAGTGAAGATATCAAAGTGTGGACAAAGGGATCAAAATACACCAATCACAGTCTTTTTTGGAGCACATTACATTGGTGCTGGGAAGTAGAATCTCTTTCTGCTGAGCTGAACTGAGGTAATGGTGGGCAATATGATAACTGTATTGTACCCAGCCTCTAACCCCGCACAGCCAAATTTTTGCATGGTGAAAAAGCTCTGACATTTCACAGCTGATCAACATTATTGCTCTCTATTTCTTCCTTTTTTTCCCAGCCCTGTCCTTAAACATAGTTCTGATTAATCCATTAATCCGATTAAATGGATTTCCAACACATTATTCTTTCTTTTTATTTTCCTTCCTTTATTCTTCAACAAAGGCGGTGCATATTGCTGCCAAGTCTAATGATTTGTTTGATTATTACATAATTGGCATACAGGAGATTGCATCCAGAACAACTTAAAGAACTAATGTTTTAAAATGCTCTGTGTTCAATATGTTACTCAGGACTATGACAGAGTTTCTATATACTGCCCACCTTCAACTCTATATTGTGCACCTAAATCTCTATCTCAGAGTGGTCTCCTAAGAAAGAGAGGAGAAGTAGGTAAGGAGAAAAAAGGAAAAGAAGGAGGAAGATAATAATGGTAGAGAGGTCATAGGATGTACAAGTTTACCAAGATCATTTCCTTTTATTGAAGAGAAATAATTCAAATTATTTCCTGAACATAGCTTAACCTAGCAAAAAATTTTTTAGCTGTTTTAAGGCACTCTCATATAGTTTAGGGGTGATTTTAACTAAAGAACATGAACCATATGATATCTTTGTGTGTGTGTGTGTGTGTGTGTGTGTGTGCGTGTGTGTGTGTGTGTGTGGTTTTTGGGTCACACCCGGCAGTGCTCAGGGGTTTTTCCTGGCTCTGTGCTCAGAAACTGCTCCTGGCAGGCACGGGGGACCATATGGGACGCCGGGATTTGAACCGATGACCTTCTGCATGAAAGGTAAACGCCTTACCTCCATGCCATCTCTCCGGCCCCACCATATGATATCTTTTTTTTTAATATAATTTTTATTTTGATCATAGTGTCTTACATATTGTTGACAATAACATTTTAGGTACATATTTACATAAAATCAGGGGGGATTCCCATCACCAAATTGTCCTCCCTACACCTCCGTTTTTGTCCTACCTCCCATTTCCTCTTCCCTCACCCCCAGGGCGGCTAGAATATGTGGTCCCCTCTGTATCCAACCCACTACTTAGTAGTCTTGCACCTGTTTGGTCTTGATGCCTCCCTTATCTCCCCCTCTAACTGTAGGCAGGACTAGCTAGTTCAAGTTGCATGATTTTGCCTGAAAAAGAGAAGATAAATAAACTGGGGTAAGAGTCTAATACTCCAAAAATGGTTGGAATCCTTCTAGAGGCTCTCATCATCGATTTGGGAGATGAAGGAGAAAAAGAAGGTGAAACACTCCACCAGTACCAAAAAAAGTGTCAATTATCCAGTGAGGACTCCAGCTATATCGATAAGCACCACAAAAAACAGACGAAAAACAAAACAAAACAAAAAAAACAAACAAAAACAAACAAACAAACAAACCAAAAACACGCCATGGTCTTGAAATAAGAAACATGGCATAGCACATAACGAAAGAAGAGAAAAGAAGAGAAAAAAATAAGTATAATTGGGGACCACGATTTCAGTAGTCACACCCAAACAGAGAAATTGACCAAAATAGATAGGTAAATAAAAATAATAATAACAATAATAAATGAAGGAAAATATATATATATATGTATATATACCACCATATGATATCTTAAGGATGCATCAAGTCTTGAATTTCTAGACATTATGCTTTATATATCTATGTTGTTCTGATTGGAAAGCTTCCTGCAGTTTGCAGGGATCTGTTTCACTGAGTGAACATGGATGAGAAACAGCTTGTTTGGGAGACCACAACTAGAAGGGGCTACTCAGGACACTATGTTCAAGAGTCATTTTTGACAATGAAAGAAATGGGACATAAATCATGCCAAGAATCAAACTGGAATTGGCTTCAAGTGAGGCAAAGCCTTTCTTATAACTTTCTAGTCCCTGGCCAATCTGTTAACTGTCTTACCATTGACCACATGATTGCTGTCTTTAGGTCTATGGTGGACAATTCAAGAACTTCATTCCAATACAATGCTGAAGGCTTCTTCCAGAACTGAGTGGTCAGAAGCTGGGGTTGCCTCAGCTCTGTGTGCCCAGAAGCTCTTTTGTCCAGGCCAAAAGGAGGCTGCAATCATGATTACAGGAGCATTAATTCTCCCCACTAGGAAAGACAGGCCTTCACAAAGGTCCCACTATAGTTAATTTCTTCCTGTCAGGGGCTCACTTTTTCTTATTTAATCATTTTTCCATATGAAGAAAAAGGGCTAGAATGATTTCCAGGGGCAGGGGACACACCTGCCTTCGGGCAGGTCTGTTCACAGTTCATGAAGCATAAAGGCTTAATTTGTTTTCATATTAAATAGGCTGACTGGAAATGACAACTGAATTCCTTATTGGCATCTCAGTGACAAAAAGAATGTGGAACAGAAAGGAAGAACTTGCCGTTTTTGGAGGGGAAGGTGGGTAAATATAATTTTTCATGCAGAAAGTTTACAGAGTTCACCTGTAATCATAGTTCATAATCAAAATTAGAGCTAGGCATGTTGATTTTGTTGCAAACTTTAGAGGAAGGCCAAAGAAGAGGCAAATAGTTTTTCCATTTTCTTTCATTTTTATACCCATGCCCAAACACATGCCTGAGTCACCTCTGGAAGGTAACACACCTCTCACACTTACTGCATGCTCAGGCACTCAGACACACAGTTGGGGTCCAGCCAGGCTGAACCCCAGACCCTGGTTCACTACCTGGTCTCTCAGTAACTCTGAAGGACAGAGAAATGGCTGCACAAAAGACCCTAATCACATAGCAGTTTATGCATTCATGCAACTCTCTACAGTCAGCCTTTTCCCAAAAACCTGAATAACTTTACGTGTGCCAGGCTAATACTTTATGATTTCACATGAATTTTATTTTTTATTTATTATTAATATATTTATTTAAGAATCATGATTACAAACATCTTTCTAGTTAGATTTTAGTCACAAAAAAATTATACCATCCTTCACCACCAATTTCCTCTATCTCCCTCCTCCCCAACCCCCTGATGTCTTTGACAGTCATTCTATTTCTCTCACTCACTACCATTATTATGATAATTGTTGGTGGAGTTATTACTCTAATTGTACTCACCAATCTTTGTGGTAAGCTTCATATCATGGATTGGTTCTTTCAAACCTAATCTCTATTGTCTCTGGGTATTATTACCATACTATCTTTTATTTTTCTTAAATCGCACAGATGAATGAGACTATTCTGTGTCTATCTCTCTCCCTCTGACTCATTTCACTCAGCATAATAATTTCCATGTCCATCCATGTATAGGAAGATTTCATGACTTTATTTTTCCTGATTGATGCATTGTAACCCATTGTGTATATGTACCACAGTTTCTTTACTATCAGGCATCTGGGTTATTTCCAGATTCTGGCTATTGTAAATAGTGCTGCAATGAATATAGGTGTACAAAAGGCATTTTTATATTGTGTTTTTTGTGTTCCTAGATATATACCTAGAAGTGATACAGCTTGATCATATGGGAGCTCAATGTCCAGGTTTTTTTTTTTTAAGGAATCTTCATATTGTTTCACAGAAAGCCTAAACTAGACAGCATCCCACCAGCAATGAATGAGAGTTCCTTTCTCCCCACATCCCAGCCGACCCTGATTGTTCTTTCTCTTTGTGATGTGTGCCAATCTCTGTGGCATGCGATGGTACCTCATTGTTGTTTTGATTTGCATCTCCCTCATGATTAGTGATATGGAGCCCTTTTTCATGTGCCTTTTGGCTATTTAAGGAAATGTCTATTCATTTCTTCTCCCATTTTTTGATGGGGTTAGATGTTTTTCTTGTTAAGTTCTGGCGATACCTTGTATATCTTAGATATTAGCCCCTTATCTGATGGGTATTGGGTGAATAGGTTCTCTCATTTCGTGGGTGTCTTTGTATTCTAGTCACTGTTTCCTCTGAGGTGCAGAAGCTTCTCAGTTTAGTGCAGTCCCTGTGCCAGGATAATAATTCCATTGCTTTAGGTGCCAGGCTAATGATTTCATCAGATTAGGTGAGCATGAGTAAGAAGATGTATCTGATAAAGAAAACATTGACATATTAAGACAGTAAGATATCATATTGGCCAGACATAAAAGCACATGTACCAGAGGGAGCAAGGAACATGGTCTTGGGGACAGAGATGCTTTAAAGGTATAGAAACAACACAGAGTCATGGGGATTTAAAATTTTCCACTTCTGGAGCCAGAGAGATGGCACAGTGATAGGGTATTTTCCTTGCATGTGGCCAACTGGGAGGACCCGGTTCGATTCCTGGCACCCATATGGACCCCCAGCCTCTATAGGGCAATTTCTGAGTGGGCAATTTCTGAGTACAGAATCAGGACTAACCCCTGAGCACTGCTAGGTGTGGCCCAACAGCCAACCAATCAATCAATCAATAAATAAAATTAAAAAATAATCTCCACTTCCTAGCAAGCAGGAAATGGGAAAAGAAGCTAAAATTTAGGAATGGTCTTAATCAGCTTGTTACCAAAGGACTGGCCACAACGAAAGTCAAAATTATAACTCTTCAAAGGTACTGCTGAGACAATCCAGGGACTGGGGAAGAGGAAACTAGTTGAAAATATCTAGATGGTATAAATCTCACAGGATTCTTCAGGAGGTGTCTGAAGAGCCTTCTAGAGACAAGGTTCTCCAAGGTTCCCCAAACGTTTGGGAGCCTTGATCTCCATTAAACATTTTCCAAGGAGCCCCTCACAATAAATAAGGAAAACTGGTGGAAAGGCCGCTTTCCTCTAACTTTGCTGATGGATAATATGGCAACTTCTGCAAACATACTACTATTCAGGTCAGAGAAAGGAGAAACACTAAGAACCAGGTATCTGAGTGGTACAGAACTGCCAGATAGTGCTGACTAGTGGAGGGAAAGGTAATATTACTCAAATCCCCAAAAATATTTTAGCCACAGGAATTCACAGCCTGGGAACCAGCTTGAAAATTGAGAATACTGTGACTCATAGGTGAGGGTACCTCTGTCCTGGAACTTGAAACTATGCCTCAGCCTTATCCCTGTTGCCATCAGTGAGCCATCCCATGGTATCTATTTTAGTGGCAGGTGAAAGCTGGCAGAGGCAGGAGAACCCAAACCAGGAAGTAGTGATGGCTAAAAGTTTCTACCTAATCTGCTGTAGGATGGAGTTTCTGAGGGACATGATGTCTACCTCCAGGGTCACACAGTATTTCACTTACAGCCTTAGGTGTGGACACTCCTGATATTTTTTAGGGAGGCCACTCTAATGAGACTGGGACAAACTGGCTTAAAAACTGATTGTAGTCTATAAACTAATACCTCATTATTTTTCTATTTCATTTCCCACCGGTACATTTTTATAGCCATAGCACCGTGTCCTTTCTGAGGGGTTTGTTAATAAATGGGTTTTTTTTTTTGTGTGGTTTTTGGGTCACACCCGGCAGTGCTCAGGGGTTATTCCTGGCTCCATGCTCAGAAATCGCTCCTGGCAGGCATGGGGGACCATATGGGACGCCAGGATTCAAACTGATGACCTCCTGCATGAAAGGCAAATGCCTTACCTCCATGCTATCTCTCGGCCCCAAATGGGTATATTTTTATTATTTGAAGACACCTCATAGTAACATGGCATTTTCTCAGTGTCACTGAGGGACTGCTGCACCTCAGAACACCTGGGTCAGTTCCTCATATATAAATGGTTTGTTGTGGCATTGCTATCATTTTAGAGATAGAAATTCCAATTGCATTAGACAACTTGATCACAGTACACAGACAATAATAAGCTGGGTTGATTCTAGAAGTTTTAGGACATCCTAATAACCAGGACATGAAACTAAAAACATTTCCTCCTCCTCCATGAAGAAACAGAAAGCCAGTCAGGGGTGCAGAAACAATAGAGCTTGGGCCTGTAGGTCATAAAGCCTGAAGCTATTTGGAGAAATGTTATTTTTGGCTCTGTCCACTGTTCAGGGCATGCCACACACATAGCTGGGCCGTTTACTGCAAAGATATGAGTTCCTGATAGCCCAAGAAGCAGAACTGGCAACATTTGATCATGTTTGCATTTCAAATGATCATTCAGTTTTTAAATCTCACAATCTTTTCTCCCATATAATTGAAGCCCTACATGCTACTGCTTTGTGTGAGAAGAAACCCCAGGAAATCACTTCATCTCTCTTTGTGAAGGAACAACCTCAGTAGGAAAACATCTAGATAGCACTAGTATGAACCATCAGAAGAGGGCTGTGGCGAAATAGTTTCGGTTAGATTGTAGTGCTGAAGATGTTCGTGCGCTTTGATCACGGCAATTACATTCAGACTTAGAAGAAATTTATCTTTATTTTACTTATTTACCACTCTAAGCAATATTTCCAGTTTGATGCTTGGCCTAGTAGACACTATACTTTTCAGGTTAGCAGGCTTATACTATACCTGGGGTGCAGTGCAGTGCTAGAGAATAAACTCAGGACTTTGTTCTTGCAACGCATGTGCCTCAGCCAGCTATCTATTTGGCCCTAAGAAAGATTTTTTTAAATCATGTTTGAGTAACATTTGGAGTAATTCCCATAAATTTTTGTTTGTTTGTTTGTTTGTTTTGGTTTGAGGGCCTCATCCAGCATTGCTGCAGGTTATTCTGTCTCTGAGCTCAGAAATTATTCCTGCCAGGCTCAGGAGACCATATGGGATGTTGGAGATCAAAGCCAGCTGCATACAAAGCAAACACTCTACTTGCTGTGCTGTTGCTCCTGCCATTCGTATAATGTTTTTAAAATGTACTCATAAAAATATGCCCCTGATTCAATGTCACTATGTACCTAAAATACTACTGTGAATGATTTGTAAGCCACTTTGGTCAAAATAAAAATAATTAATTAATAAAAAATAACAAACATATATTCCCATCATAATTCCTACAAGGCAACAGGCAAATGATAAGAATAATAACCAAGGACAAAAAATAATAATAACCAAGGAAGCTAATTTTAAAATATAATACTTTTCTGTGTCATTAAGACTTTCTTTATATTTTATATATTAATTAAATGATAGAATTATCTGAAAAAATAGACTAAGCATAATGCTTTGAAGAAATAGTTACATCCCTTATGTAAGAAGTGTTTGACTTGTGTATGTATATTTGTGTTTGTGTTTGTGTATGCATGTGTTTATTCAACTTTGGTTATAATTAGGTTTCCTGCTCACTACCACTGCTTCTTATAGACCAAGTATTTCTTGTTGCTCTCCCCACTTTTCATTCCTTATTCCCTCTTTCCTTCCTGCCCCCTCTTTCAGGAGATCCCTAGGGTCAAGTTTCAAAGGTAACCCCAGGAGACTGGTCTTCACACTTCAGTAGCTGCATTATACCAGAGTCTAGGAACAGTATTTTGGGGCTAAAAGAACAGCCAACAATGGGGTTCCTGGTGGAAAAGATGGTTCCTGAGTATATATTCTGCTCTCCTCTCTATCTTATACTCCAACCCCAAACCCTTCTCTCTGACTACTCAGGGAACCCTCTGAGTATGGCAGTGTGGGGAACCATTCCAGTTGCTAACAACAGGGAGAATACTTCCATTTGGAAAGGACTGAATGAACTTAAATCGTTTTCAGAAGCAAATGTTTTCTGCCACCCTATTGAGTGACAGGATTTAATTTACTGCAAATTTAGTGCTTTGGGACAAAGGGTCAGAGACAGCTGTTAACTCCCAACACACTTTAAAATTTGGCTCCACATCATTCCATTCGGTCCTCATTTAAATGCATAACTCACCACCTAAGCCCTTTAAAAGCCTTTCATTGATTCAAAGATAAAGTCTTTGAGTTTCTCAAGGTCTTACTTAGCTTGCATCTCTGTCCTCATGAAGCAATAGCTGTCTACCAACCTGTCCTCTTTTTTTTTTAAATAAGTAAATTATTTAATTGAATCACCCTTAGATAGTTACAAAGATGTTCATGATTGAGTTTCAGTCATACAACGGATGACCAGTGCACATTTGCCATCACCAAGGTCTCCAGTTTCCCTCCTCCCCTCTCCCCTGCCTGCCTCTATGGCAGACATTTTCTTCTCTCTCTTGTCTTCTTCCAGATCCCCTGTTGTTAGCGAGGACCCTGATCCCTGCTATAGTAATGGACTCTATTACTAATTTAGAAATTTCTGAAGGACTTACACAATTATAGTCAAGCAATGAACTAATCAGTTATTTGCTGGCAGAGACCATCTTTGTCTTACTACCACCACCACTCCTCTCCACCCACTTTGCATATGTAAAAATGAGTTACTGACTTGATGTGCTCTCTTTCTTTCTACCTCCCTAAATCAAAACTTTTACTGAGTTTGACTCTTAGCTCTTCCTTTTTTGGTTTTTAATTTTGACTGCCTGAGTACAGCAACCTGAACAACTCAACCCGTACAAAAAGATGACAGAGCAGAATGCCTGGGCAGGCACTTTGATATAGGGGGGTGGCCAAGATCTGGTTTATTGGCTTTGGGAGCCAGAGAAAACCCAGCATGGCTGGGCAGGGGCAATGGCCCGAGGTCAAGTTTCTGGGCCACTTGGGGATGCAAGGAGAGGGGGGGGCATGTTTTTCAGATCTTTTTCAGATAGCCTTACTGAACTCTTCTACTGCTGAGTGGAGAGGTAACAGGAGTTTGTCTTTCAGGTTCCATGTTTTTCTGAGCAATACAAATGGAAAGAAAAGATAGGTGAGAAGGAAATGTGATGTTCTTTTAATTCTTGATGATTTGGAAAGTCTCCTGAGTAACTAATCTTTCCTCCACACTTCTCTGAGCACTGGAAATGTGATGCAAGTATTTGGGTATCAAGATAGGAGATCATAGGATGCTAGACCAGACAGTACAGCATGTTTGTACTTGCCTTGCACACAGCCTAATTAGGTTCAATCCCCTATGTCACATATGGCTCCTGACCACTCAGAAGTAAGCCCTGAGCACAGCCAGGTATGGCCAACTTTACCCACCTACCAAAAATAAATATCATCACCACAAAATACCACTTGAAGCCTCATTCCCCCACCCATATTTCCTAGGTAACTTGACCTTACCTGCAAGACCCCGCCCATTCCTGGGAGGGGTCTTGGAAAAGGTAGATAAGCCTTTGACCCAGGGGATTCGGCCCTTTTTGGCCTTTTGGCTTTTGGTTGGCTTGTGCGCTTCTGGTCTTTGACCAGCATGGAGGTCAAAGGAAGATGGCTGAAAGGAGTTTAGAGGCAGGGCTAGCTAAGGATGGCTGAATGCTTGAAAGGTTATAATATAGGCCACACATGTGGTGGATAGGGATGAATAAAGCTGATGCTTCCTGATGCCTGCCTGTGAGTGAGTTCAATACCCATAGCTTTCCTGAACCCCAGACCCGCCGGCTGAATGTGGGTTGCGGAGCCACGTGGCCTGGAATGGCAGAGAAAGATCCCTCCATCCATCTCCATCCAGCCCCGTCTTTAATTATTTAATACAACACCACTGACTTACAGAGTCCAAAAGAGCTAGGTTCAAAACTCTGTAATCCAGGTTACTAGTTCCCACTCAGATTGTGAACTAAACTTGCTTTGGAGCTTCAAAAAAAAATTTTTTTTTGTTGGTAAAATGAGGTCATTACTGAGTTGCTAGGCCAATTACCAACTCCTGAATGAAGTTTCTGACCCAGAAAGGCAGGGAAAGTAGAGGAGATGAAATGATTTAAAGTTGAATTATTATGTAAGCTCCTGTGAATTTGGCTGTGCTCCCTGTGGATTTTGGCCCTTCTTTAACTGGGGTTAAATAATAACCCGTTGCAAAACACGCCTTCAGAGATATTAGGAAGTGAGCTTCTCAAATAATAGAAAACGTCTTTAAACAGTTTTGGAGTCCATTAAATCTAATTGCAGCACTGATGCAGAAACTTCATGGTTAGGATTATTATCCCCAGTAATTAATACTCTACTGGCTAGGGCAGGGAGCAACCACTGTTTTGCTTGTCTCGGAAATTCTGTGCTCAGGTGTGGAGTCCCATTACCAGGTAACAGTAGAAAGAACACACACAGAGGTGCATTCCTAAAAGATGAGTGTGGGCTAGGAGCTGTTTGCCCACACCTTATAAGGCACGAGTTATCTTCAGCCTCACAAAAAGGTCATTGCTATTTCACTCTTCTCAAGTGGCTAAGATCAGCTTTTTCCTTCACAGGGGTGGAGCTATGATTAAACAGCATAAGGATCTGGGCCCTTCAGGCGTCCAAGTATGAGCATATTGACATACTCTCTAAAATTAAGGGTTGCTGTCTCATTCTAGGGGGTTAGCAGACATGCTAAAAAGCCTCCCTCTTCTCCTAGAGGTAAGTCCCTGAAGAGCCACTTTTGCAGCCAGATGACTAAACCAAGGCATAAAATTTGGCCTTAGAGCCGGAGAGATAGCATGGAGGTAGGGCGTTTGCCTTGCATGCAGAAGGATGGTGGTTCGAATCTTGGCATCCCATATGGTCCCCCAAGCCTACCAGGAGAAACCCCTGAGAGCTGCCGGGTGTGACCCAAAAAAAAAAAAAGTTGGCCTTGGTTATCTTGAATACAGGAAGGCTGTGGAGGAGGAGGGAGATGGGGGGCATTGGTGGTGGGAATGTTGCACTGGTGAAGGGGTTTTTTCTTTTTATGACTAAAACTCAACTACAAACATGTCTGTAATCATGGTGCTTAAATATATTATTTTTTTAAAAAAAAGTTGGCCTTGGGCCAAAGGAGTTAGCTCAGTAATGGAGAACATCCAAACATATGCAAGACTTGAATTCAATCCCAACACCTCATTGACTCCTGAGAATCTCCATGTACAGCCTTAGCATGACCCAACTCCCCCTCCATATACACATATATCCTAGCTATTCTGGGGTGACTTTTGTAAAAATCAATAAGATCAAAGTTAGCCAGGGGCTGCAGTTATATTTTACCCTTTTCCACAAGTTGTGTATCTTCCTTTGTCTTCACTGGAGTCTTGAGTAATGATGTCATATGGAAGAGACAGCAGCTGAGAGGATGCTTTCCACTTCTCAGAAGAATCACACTTATTCCTCATGGAAGCAAGGACATAGGGGATTCACCAGGACAACCAGGACTCGGACTTTATTTCCTCATTGAAGCCTCCCCCATCTTTCCTCTCTATTCCCTAGAACCGCTCTGCATGGCTAGTAAACCCCTCGAAACTCACTTCGCAAAGTCCTGCATGGATTGTGGCATGTTACAAGCTGTTTCTCTGGCACCCTCATCAGGGCAATCATTTACTTGTTGGAACATACATGGCTCTACTTCCTTGGCCATTGACAAATCCCATTCCAAAAGCCTTACATTGAGCTGGTATTGAATGAGAATTAGATAACAGCTTAATGGAAAGGCAGATTTGATGTTCCAGAAAGATCTTTTGATAGAAATAAGCCCAAAGCAGTTGCCTCAATAATATATGGTCCCTTCTCATCCCCTACCAACTGCTTTTTGGTGGTTCCTGGAACTGATCAGATTCAAGAATTTCACTCTCAACCAGTGAGATAGTAAAGAGGTTAAGGCATTTCCATTGCATGCAGCCAAGCCTAATTTGAGTCCCTGGTACCACAGATGATGCTACCTAAACAGCTTCAGGGATAACTCAAGCACAGGGTCAGATATTGTACCTGAATACCACAGGGTATGCTCCCAAACTCTAACCCCCACCCCAACTTTCCATCTCCTTCACTCTGGTAGGTCTCTGCTTTAATATCCATATTCTGAGCATCCTCCAACCACATGAGAGCCAAATCCATAGTGCAACCAGCAACTATTTTCAGTGCAAAGAATCAGAGCCTGCCACCCAGGAACTTTATATGTACTTCTGGGAGAGAAACCTCACACAAGGAAGCACCTCTATACACCCTCCCCCTTTCCCTATTTTTTTATTTTATCATCTATAAGTTTTCTGCTATTACTTTCCACAACTTAAAAATAAGAATCAACTTCCAGTGTCCCTTTTGGGGTCACTGTTATTCTTCAGATCTCTTTGCCCCTTGTGGGTTGTATTGTTAATTAGTATACTGGCAAAAAAAATAATAATAACAGACATGGAGTACAGGTTTTTCAAAATTTTTCTTTTTAGATCTTGTTGATAGGAGGCAAAACTACATGATTCTGGATAAGAAACTGGCGTTAATGCACTTTAGTTCTTCCCACTTGCTCAGGTACTTTTGGCAGATATAGTGGGGGGAGGAGAAATCACTGGGTATAGCCAGCCAAGTGGACACTCATTGAGAAAAACTATTTCTATAGGCAGTGTGGTGAGCTAGTGCTGGCTCATCCTCCACATTATATGGGTTCTTTAACACCACTCTTTGTGGTCAAGAAAACCAAACACAGATAAGAAATGCCTAGATAGGGGCCGGAGTGGTGGCACAAGTACTAAGGCATCTGCTTTGCCCATGCTAGCCTAGGATGGACCACGTTTTGATCCCTCTGGAGTTCCATATAGTCCCCTAAGCCAGGAATGATTTCTGAGTGCATAGCCAGGAGTAACTCCTAAGTGTCACTGGGTGTGAGAAAGAGAAAGAAGAAAGAAAGAAAGAAAGAAAGAAAGAAAGAAAGAAAGAAAGAAAGAAAGAAAGAAAGAAAGAAAGAAAGAAAGAAAGAAAGAAAGAAAGAAAGAAAGAAAGAGAGAGAGAGAGAGAGAGAGAGAGAGAGAGAGAAAGAAAGAAAGAAAGAAAGAAAGAAAGAAAGAAAGAAAGAAAGAAAGAAAGAAAGAAAGAAAGAAGAAAGAAAGAAGAAAGAAAGAAAGAAAGAAAGAAAGAAAGAAAGAAAGAAAGAAAGAAAGAAAGAAAGAAAGAAAGAAAGAAGAAAGAAAGAAAGACAGACCTAAACTACATTATGACATGATGTCAGAGAGTTCATCATCCTTTTTCAAATCCTTGTTAGAGAAAAAATAAGAAAGCAGCCTCTTCAAAGGTGGACAGGTGGGTGTAGCGCTAGGGCATAGAAAATAAAGCAAATTGAAGTCTGAACCATGAATTCATTTAGTTCCAATGAGTATTCACAACCTAAAAGTCCATGATGAAAATGCCATGTTGAGCTAGGAATGTGGCTCAGTATAGAATCAGCTTTGCATGTGTGAGATTGGGCAATCCTGGATTTTATACCTGACCCTCTAAAGTGGGGAAATATTCAAAAAGGGTTACTTCAATTTCCATGAGGAAAATGGAAAATGTTTTCCATCTTTGCTACATTTGAGATTATTCATTAATTTGATAACATTATTTAACAGATACTGGGTTTTAAAGCAATACTAAAAATTACTCAAGAATATAATTTATATGATATGAAAAAAATTTGACCATATTATTAAGACTAAAAATATGAATCATCACTGGTCTCAGTTATCTGTGGTATATGGAATAACTGGATGGAGAAATTCAATGTATAACAGGGGGATTGCCTACATCACCATGATCCCAAAGTAAAAGGAGAAGGATAGAGTATAGAAGTCAAGGAAATAAAAATGAAGAAGTCGAAAGGAAGTAATAGGGGTCAGTAGTCAAGGGCCTCAGAGACATCAGTTATGTAGAGAAGTGATATATCAATGCATACAAATAATAAAGCCAACAACACTGAAAACATGAGATACAGAGTACAACAACCAAAACCTAAAAATATACCTACAGGTTGGGGCATGGGAAGAAATTGGGGACACTAGTGGAGAGAAGTTGACACTGGCAGTGGGATTGGTCCTAGAACATTGTAGTCTAAAATTCAACTATAAATAATTTTGTAAATCACAGTGCTTAAAGTTATAAAAATACCATTTTAAAGATGCTGAATAAAAAATAATTTCCCACCTCCAAAAGAATTGTTATATTTTTATAATTATGCTTTTATTAAATAGCGCTTAAATGTGTGCAACTATTTTCATGTTGATAAATCTGTGCAACTATTTTCATGTTGATAAATCTTTGAAAACTCACATCATAGCAATATAAGTATGACACTCATTTTTCACATTGAAGTTTTATGTATGCCAAATATAATAAGTTAATGTGTTGTGATACTAATACATGTTTAAAAATATTAAAACCTACAATATTACAGCTTACAACTTGATAAAGCAGGGGTTCTACCAAGAAACAAGAATTAAAGCAAGAATTGAAATAGGTATTTACATTACATATAATATGCTTTTTTGAAAACATTCTACATTATTTTAGAGACTACTTATAGCATCTCTATTTTTTTTTACCAAGAATCATACTATTCATACTTATGTATGTATATGCTATTTCTCTTTAAAGCAAAAACACCACAAATATGTATCTTTCTGGTGCTTAACTGAAATTATTTATAGTTGATATTTGTATTCACTTCTCATTGTATGTGCTTATTGTATTTTCACTTCTCTATAACTTCAGTTTTCTTTATTGAGTAAATTGACTACATATTTATTTATTTTTTATGGCTGAAATTCAATTTTTTTATTTTTTCTTTATTTTAACATGTACATTTACTTTGTCCCTCGAGCCCCCAGTTTGTAGTACATTATAATATTTCTTTTTGTGTGTGTGTGTGTGTGGTTTTTGGGTCACATCCGGCAGTGCTCAGGGGTTATTCCTGGCTCCAGGCTCAGAAATTGCTCCTGGCAGGCACGGGGGACCATATGGGACGCCGGGATTCAAACCGATGACCTCCTGCATGAAAGGCAAATGCCTTACCTCCATGCTATCTCTCCGCCCCACATTATAATATTTCTTACACAAAGCAATCCAAAGCCAAAAAATTTATGCAACTCCCTTAACAAAGCTGTAGTATTGTTGACACAATTAATCATAATACAATAATTCATTAAGAATTAGTCAAAGGAGCACAGCAAAGACTGTGTTAGTGTGGAAATTGTTTGCAGAGGCCCAGCAAAATATAGGGGACATGGAAAGAAAAAGCCTTGGCCTAAATATAAGAAGACCTTACCCCTGAAGTTTTCTGGCACAAGACCAACTCTAGGTTTCAGGCATATTAGGTTGTCCAACCCAAGTCATTGTCTGTAGTGTCAATACACTTTTATTTTTCACACAGTCACTGTTGTTGGTGTCAGGTTTCTGTAGCCAAGGATCTTGGAATATGTCCAAATCCTTATATATTTATTTTTTAAGAACTTCACACATTGTGATCAATCCATTCATCTTCAAAGTTAGAATACATAAAAAATAAGTAAAATAAATGTAAAGACTAAGATTTCAGGTGCAGGCATATTATGACTGAAAACAAGTGTACTATTAATTTGAAACTGTCAAACACTTAAAATATTTATATTGGTGTAAAAATAATCGAATACAGTAGTTAAATAAAAGAATTAGCAGAGGCTGGGAAGATACCTCAAGAGAAAGGGTGCTTGCTGTCAGAATACATGATGTCCTACACTAGAACTGACTCTGTATGACCCCCAGGCATTACCTGGCTGTTGCACTTAGCCCCCAGAACCTGGAGGGGGGGCCTCTTAGTTTCTTGAGCAGCCTTGTCCTAACGAGCCCTCTCTCATTCAATCTGAGAGCCACAGTGACAAACTTTCTGTGCTGGACAGAGCATCATGGGGAAGTGACCCAGGACTTGTCCCAGGACCTCTGTGGCCCCTTGGAAAAACACCCACTCTGAATGAACCTCAAAATGACAGTCTCAAGTCAGCTGTCATTCACCTATTAATTTATGTTGAGATAACCAAGAAAAAGAGGTGCTGAAAAAGTGAAACAAGGATCTGAGTATGTTTCTGTCTTTGTGAATCTGAGTCAGTTTTGGAACACTAAATATTTTAATTTTTTTATTTTTATGACTTCATTTATTGCAACCTTAGTTATATGGTTACAATAATACTTATGGCTTTGACATAAAAGTTACTGTAACTTCACTGCCATCAAGATCCCAAGACCCTCCACTGCTATCCCCTATGTCACTATATTCTTCTTCCTCCCTCTCTGCCCCTTTCCCCCACAGTTTGGTCATCTCCTTTCTGTAATCAAAGTCCAAGGTTTGTTATCAATGGATACTACTATTCATTTCCTAGCTCTGTTTCTTTATCTAAATTTTTTGGTTACTTTGGATTTCAGTTTCCTCTCTACCACGTAACATTAATATGATTCATAGACATCATGCTATTGGTAGTATGGACAGCAAATGAGAAACCTAGACTTTGTGAATAGTGGTATTTCTTAACCATGGCAAACTATTTACAGTAGTTCATATAGTCTTAAAGGACATCTGTAGCTCCTCACTGAGATTTCCTTGAGAAGTCCATATAGATAAAAAACAAAATAACAAAAAAAAAAACCTTCTGTTTATTAAAGTCACCTGCACCAAAATTTGCCAAGCTATTGTGTGGGCAGATAGTTTTATTACTAGAAATTGAGTTACTAATCTGTGTCCAGACTTTTCTAATGATTCATTTAAGCAAAGGGAAGTAAACACTCCCACACAGATAGATCAGTTTGCAAAGTCTAAGAGACTGATAACTTTCTGGGCTTATTCTAATGGTCTGCCCCTGATTCAATTTGCTCGAATCAAGAGCTTTTTGGAAAAGTGAGGAGCTCTAAAGTCACCACCTATGGTCCATGTTTCTGAAAACAAGCTTTGAGCTCCAACACACCATCCTAAGGGCATAAACTTTCTTAGAGTGAGATTCCCCCAATTCTGTGTATCAGATTATCCCCAAAATAGCCCTTCATTGAAGGGGTTGTCGACCCTATAACTTCTCCAGTCCTCACCTTCACTCTCTGCTGTCTCCTTTCTCTTCACTGGCTAAGCCAGAAGCCTCTTTGTTGGGAATAAAATATTTTATTGCTGATTAGGGCAGCTGTCTAAATGAACATACATGCCACAAGGATAGACCTTGAATCCCTACTAATCTGTCACCTGCCACTCCTGAAAGCAGATTGTAGAGGGGAGAACATGGAATGGGGGGAAAAGTGACTTAGAGGAGACTGAAGGGCCCCGCAAGGGAAACGTAAGAGTCTAATAGACAGACTTATCTGCTTTTGACTTTGGTCATATCAGCTCTACATCATAGTAGCTAAAGCTCATTGTTTGCTTTGGGTTCAGTCATCAACACAATTCTCATTGCCTGCCTGTTTCTAAAGCCCAGGAAAACATAAAGAGATATGATGCTAGAAGTGATTTTAATTGGTCTTTTGTCCAAGAAGATTATGAACATGGTGATTCAGTGTTTGCTGCGCTTTATGAGCCATCAGCAGCGTTGTAGAACCATCAGCATTAATTTACTTTGGACAAACTATTTAGATCTTAGTGAAGTAAAGTCAGATGGCTAAATGAGAAAGTTCTCTAGTTCCTTGAGTGAGTGAGTGAGAGAGTGTCTGAGTAAATTCAAGAGAATGTGAAGTTCTTTCTCTCACCTTCTGGGATGGGGCAAGAATCAGAGGGTGCCTATTAAGATAAGTAAGGCTCTCCTCATCTACAGACAATGACATGTGAGGTTTAGCAAGTGTCACATTTATCTGTGTTCTTATCTATGCTGTTGACTAGAGGTGCAAAACCATGAATGCTCTTGGCTCCTCTACTTCTGTACACCCTGAAGTGAATGTGTGCCTGGCAGAATCAGTAGGAGGTTAGAGTTGGTGATGAATACATATTTACAAAATTTATTTTTGGATAATTCCTGGCTGATCATAAGGATTCTCTGGTTGAGTCAAATTGGGCTGGATATGTTAGTAGAAAATAAACTAAAGAATCACACCATAGATGTATCAGTATAGCAAAGCTGCTATAACAAATAAACTCAAAATCCTATAATCCAGAGGCCTGCAATAAGGTCTTAAGATACAAGGCTTAAGGCACTTGCCTAACACTTGGTCAATCCTTATTTGAAATCCAGTCACCTGAGCACTACCTGGAGTGCCCCACTGAGCGCAGAGCCAGAGCTGAACACAGCTGTATTTCCACCACAACCACCACCCACACAATACTATGGCCAGATGCATTCAACTTTAATTTCTCTCTTATTAGCAGACGTCAAACAAGTTGGGGAGCAATGGTCCTCTGACGTCTCAATTTTTCATATCTCACTCTTCTTTTAGACTGGCTCAAAGCTCAGCTCTCTTGCAGATAAATCCTTAGGTTCCTCTTCCTCAAAGGGATCGCTCATGGTCAGTCCTCATCTGCAAGCAATCAGGTGAGATAATTGTCTCAAAAAAGTCAGACTCCTCCTTAGGTACTGGAGCTTTTTGGGGTCAAGGGTCACATTTACTTGATCTCCTGCTGCATGCATGTTCTAGATTCAACCTCAGAAAAGCTCTGTTAGGAAGCTTGGTACTGGCGGGGTTATCCAGCAGGGTTGCATCTTGAGGGACTGCATTCCTGGGGACATGAGGCAGCCTATATCATGAAAGCTAAAAATGTCTGCTGAGTCATTGCTGCCTTGCATAGTTTTCAGCTTAATTACTGTGCAGTTTCTTCATAGCTTCCAATAAAGGACAAATGAAAAGGCTATATGCCTCAAGGCGAGGGAGATGTCGAACTAACTCACAAAAGTCCTTGATAACCACAAAAATTCAGGAAATGTCCTTCTTTCTACACATGCTTACAGGGTAATGCTGGACTTTCTCTGAAGTGCATATCGAGAGGCCTTGGAATGCATGATACTAGGATAAAGATGAAAAAACATAGGGTGAGCCTTGGTTTGAGTAAGGATCCCAATTTTACTAGCTTATGGCAATGTCGTCCCAGATAAGATTCTAATTAAGTCACCTGTCATGTTTTTCTGTGATTTGTGTGCTAAAGGGAAAGCTATCAGGCAGAAGGGGCACCCTACACAAAGAGCTCATAGCTGGGGGTAGGGGGAACATCTTTTGCTCTTTTAATTTTTTTATTCCTGTCTCAAATCGGTTTGATCTAACTTCAAATTATTATGATGATGGTTGTTATTTTGTGTGTGCATGTGTGCGTGTGCGTGTGCGTGTGTGTGTGTGTGTGTGTGTGTGTGTGTGTGTGTGTAGTGCTCAGGGAACCATGCAATGCAAGAGATTACATTTTAGTTTTCCACAGGGATTTAATCTCACTTCCCCCAGAAGTGATCTTTGAGCACTGAATCAAGAGTAAGTTCTAAGTTAGGAATAGTTAAAACCTCCTCCCTACTCCCCCCCCCAAAAGAACCTCTTTAACAGTTTAACTTGCTAGTCACCAAGACTCAGGCAGTGAGGGGTGCTTTATATCTGTGTCAACTGTTAAAAAGCTGAGAGGCAAGCTAGCAGTTTAATGCTCAGTATTAATGAGTGCAACATTCTTAGCATGTGCTTTAGGTCTTTGCCTTATTGCTTACTTCACTTCCAGTAAGTAATTTAATTAATAGTTATTGAGAATTATTACATGCTAAGCTCTCTTCATGCTAAAAAATGAGATAAGGTTTCTACCTTTACAAAATTTACATTCTAGCAGAAGAGGTGCGTATAATAAACAAATTATATTTGCATATACATCTGTGTAAGAGACCACCTGTCAAAAAAGGAGAATAGGGGCCAGAGAGGTGGCACAAGTGGTAGTGTGTTTGCCTTGTATGTGATGACCCAGGATAAACCTTGGTTCAATCCCCAACGTCCCATATGGTGCCCCAAATTCAGAGCACATATCCAGGAGTAACCCCTGAGTGTCACCGGGTGTGGCCCCAAAATAAACAAACGAACTAAAAAAGGAGAATAAATTTCAAATAGAGTGGAGATCTGGGAAGAACTTTCAAAGAAGATACCTTTGGACAAAACCTGAGGGTGGATGTGATGTATAGATGCCCAGCAGAAGAACATTCTAGACATTCTGAAGGGAACGGCAAGTTCAAAGTCTTACATATTTCTGGCATGCTACAAAAGAGTAAGAAGATCAGTGCGATGAGAGGGGAGTGAGTGACAAGGTTGAACATCTGAGGAACAAGACTGAGACGGGCCTTTGAGGAACTTGAAGTCTCCTACTACAGAAAAGTTAAAAAGTCATTAATAGAGGTTTCTAAGTAGACAAGTAACATAAAACTGGAGATAGTTGGGCTAAGGTAGTTCAATAGACTAAATGCATGCTTTGCACTCAAGGTTTTTATTTCTTAGTCTCCACATGGTCCCTGAGCACTGCTTGGAATGATTTCTAAGCATAGAACCAAAGGTAGCTCTAGAGTCTAGAGTGTCATGGGGTGTGGATCAAAAGCGAGAAGGAAGGAAGGAAGGTAGGAAGGAAGGAAGGAAGGAAGGAAGGAAGGAAGGAAGGAAGGAAGGAAGGAAGGAAGGAAGGAAGGAAGGAAGGAAGGAAGGAAGGAAGGAAGGGAGGGAGGGAGGGAGGGAGGGAATGAGGGAGGGAGGAAGGAAGGAAGTGAGGGAGAGAGGAAGGGAGAGAGGGAGGAAGGAAGGAAGAAAGTAAGGGAGGGAGGAAAGGAGGAAGGAAGGAAGTGAGGGAGGGAGGAAGAGAGAAAGGGAAGGAGGAAGGGAGGAAGAAAAGATGAGAGGAAGGGAGGGAGGAAGGGTGGAAGGAAGGAAGAGAGGAAGGGAGGAAGGAAGGGAGTAAAGGAGGAAGGAAAGAAGGGAGGAAGGGAGGGAGGGAGGAGGAAGGAGGGAAGGAGAAAGGGAGGGAAGAAGGAAGGAGGGAAAAAGAGAGGGAGGAAGGAGGGAGGGAGAAAGAGAGGGAAAGAGGAAGGAGGGAGAGGAGGGAAGGGGAGTTAGTGGTTGGGCAGCCACACTCCCTGGAGGGGGGGAGGTAGGGAGGGGGAAGGTGGGAGGTGGAGGGAGGGAGGGAGGAAGAGAGGGAGGGTAGAGGAGATAAAACTGAAAACCATAAAGAGACCATTGCAGGAATGATTCAGAGGTGACAATGTGGTGTCTTGAACTGGCTCAGTAATCTGACAAGAGGAAAAAGGTTTTACTCTTTGATATCTACACAGTTATAGTACTTTATTATTATTATCATTTTTATTTTTATTTATTTATTTATTTTTGCCAAAAGCCAGGTTGGAAATCAAGGAATAGGAAGAGCCTTGGATAATGCCTCAGTTTGGGGCAGGTTAGAGTTGGCTTAGTGCACTGGGGTGCTGTTGCTGTGACTGTGATAAGTTTGATGTACTTCTCAGGCACCAAGTGGAGCTGAATGGGTTGAGTTCTGGGCCACTATCCTTGATGTTTGGAACTGTGACTCTGAGATGACCACAGGGTGACTGGCCAGAGAAATGTTCCCCGAAGAACCAAGGGATTCTGCAAGGCTATTGGTTCATCCAAGCATCATTCCCTCACTTTTAAAGCCTGACTTTCTAGGCCCATATTAAACAGCTCTTACTATTTCTCACTCTTTTAAGTCTCCCTAGATTCTTCATAAAAACAAGTCAAATGTGGTTAAAGCTTGTGCTTTCATAAAGACAGGGCACCAACTTTCATTAAATATTTATTGAGAGTCAATTAAATGTTAAGCCTTAAGAGCCGGAGAAAACCAGACCAAGTCTCTGGTCTAGGGAAGCTTGAGAAAAGTCAGACTTTAGTGTGTAAATAAAATCAATTAGGAGAATTAAGTTGTGACTGTGCTGGGAAGAAGCTGGAAAGGATAAATGAGCAGATGGCAGCTGAGGAGAAGTGCTTCACAAAGGCCTCATATGAACTAATGGTTAGGGGACAGGATGGAGGCAGGAAGCGATTCTAAGGGACAGCATTCCTTGTGGAGGGAGGAGTTGGATAACAAAGATTTTGGCACATGGGAATGGCAGAAAGTGGGCCAGTCGGAGTGGACAGTGAAGTGGGCAGGGCAAAGGGAAGGAATGGTTCATGCAGTCTTACAAATTGTCACGAAATTTAGGCCCAAGTATCATATGATGAGGTCTTTCCCAGTAGAGAGCTGATAGGATATGATGGATCCTTATGGCCAGGTAAGTTGGCCTGTAAAGGAACAAAGAGACTGGCATGGCGAGTGTCTTGGTGGTTGAGGAAGAGATACTCAGGGTTGGCTAAGAACATGGTCATAAAACAGAACATAAGTAGGTCCCTGGCCTTGCTGATAGAGTGAGTAAAGGCCAAGAGGCCTTTACCTTGAGCATCTAGATAAAAATACTACGGTTTCCCAGACTAGGCAAAATGAAATGTGAGGAAGTTTTAGGGAGAAAGGAAGGGTTCCACTCCCACTATGTTATATTTGCATGTCTGTTAGTCACCATGCACTTCTTCATGTTATCTACAGAGGAAATCACACATTTTCCCAACTCACCATCAACTCCTATCTGTTGACTTAGTGGGTCAGCAACCACTCTCCCTGAAGGGGCTAAAAATGGGAGATTCAGATGATTCCAGTAGCATGAGGCAGTTTCACTGATGCTATCAGGACCCCTTCAAGACCCAGGCTTGGAGTCTCTATTTCACAGGTTACATGAAACATTAGGAGAGACTATAGGACCATGTTTCCAACACAGAAAAGATTCAGGCCATGTCTATGCTCTTACACCATTCCACAACCTACAGTAAAAAAATTTTGGGACCCTTTTCCCTCCTGGATTGCTGAAATAGGAAATTTGCAGGTATGGCTCTGGATTCTGCATTTTAAACAAGCCTAAGCAGAGCTGTAAAAAGTACCAACTATTAGTCATAATATTTTCATCCATGAATTCTATCTGCAGGCACACATTCAAGTGTTTTATATTTATAACTACTTTAAACTTAGTTATAGTCTACGGCTAGAAGGGACAAGTGGTGAACCAGGAAGAAAATTCTCACCATAACCAGAACATAACCAGAACATCTTCATCTCTTCCTTTCCTGTCATAGAACTTGTAAGAAAGAACTTAGACTGAGTCTATCTGGTATTTTGTTACAGAAGTCTGAATGGACTGAGCCACCATCTCTTCTTTCCACTGATTCTTTTTTAAAATTAATTTTACTGAGGCCGGAGTGATAACACAGTGGTAGGGCATTTGCCTTGCACATGGCCAATCCAAGATGTACCTGGTTTGATCCCCAGTGCCCCACCCCTAGCCTGGAGTGATTTATGAGTGCATAGCCAGGAGTAACTCCTGAGCATCACCGATGTGGCCTAAAACCAAAACCAAAAAATATTTAATTTTATTGTAGTTTAGGTAACCTGATTATAATATCACTAACATTTATGGTTTTTATGTACAAAGTTGTCTACTACACAACTACCAAAATTCCCCCAAGATCCTCCACCACTGTTCATATGTTATTTCTAGTCCCCACCGATTCTTATCTGTAGTCAGATGCCTCATCCATTACACCATTATCCATTGCAGTATTTCCCCACTAATTCTTACATTTACACATTCAGTGCTATGGCTCGAATTCAATATCTTATTTACATCTGCAAAGGAGAGAGATGTATGACGCATGCTGGGAACAGGGATGGAGGGAGGACAACACTGGTGGTGGGAATACCCCTCATTCATTGTCACTATGTGCCTTAAATAGTATTGTGAAAGATTTGTAATTCACTTTTAACACAATAAAAATGTAAAAAAAATTAAAAACCTCTATCTACCTCTAATGTGATGATTTACAAAAATAAATATTCTTTAATGGGTACCAAGTCTAGTTGTGAGATAGTAAATTTGCAAACAGCGTCCAGAAAGACACCCACCCTTGGGAAGGTTCCATACTTGGCCTTCAGTTTAGCACCCATGAAGCCAAGAGACCAGAGTGAAGATTTCTGTCCTGTGGCAGAAATCTGACTTGTAGTGGATTCCAAAGCACGCACCAAATTTCCCTTTTGGAACTTCTGGCCCATTGAGCATGGTCATGAGACTTATTTGTTCTTGTCATTGTTTTGTTGCCATATTAGATCAGGCTAATATGTTTGGAAGATTTGATTTGACTTATCTGCCGATGGCTCAGCCTGTCTTCAGGGTGGTGGGAAAAGCACAGATGTGGCTAAAGGAGTTAGTTGTTAATATACAATTTTATTGAAGTAACAATTTAAGGAGCCTTGGAATAAAAAGCAAAATATACAGCCATAGATAAGAAAGGAGGGGAGGTACCACGAGAAGAAACATGGGATCCAAGGACAGAGCCTTCTTTCACTGACGATCTCATGTTCCTCTGTGTGATCTGTCCAGGATGGAATCTGCTGAGTGTTTTAGATGGATGGATACAAAGATAGTTTCAAAGAAAGTAGATTAATGTCACAATTTCTTTTATTCCTATTACCTAATTGCTCCTTATATAGTTTCCTCCTCTAGATACATTTGTTGAACTATAAATCACACACTTTTTATACTATATATATATTATACTTCACATACTAGAACTTAACTTTAACTTTTAAAAGTATACAGTTCTATTATTATGTGTTTGTTTGAGGACCACACCTAGCAACACTCAGTGCTTATTCCTGGCACTGTGCTTGGGGTCACTCCTATCAATGCTTGGGGGAATAGAAGAGGTAATGGGGATCTAAAATAAGTTTGATGTGTACTTATAAATTGTTCCATATACATCGAACAATGATTTTTAAAATACTTGCTGGTTGTATAGTCATCACCACTTCCTATTTTCAGACCTTCTTCATCCACAAGAATAAAATTGTATACAAGTCCATTCCAATTTTTCCTTACACTAGTTCCTATAAATCACTCATTGTTTTTCCTCTTTCTATGGACTTGACTCTTCTGGACAGTTCATATGAAAATAAATTGAGAAAATATAAATACTGTCTCATATAAAGATAATTCTTTTGTAATTGATTTCCTTGAGCATGCTCTCAAGTTCTATCCATGTTATAGCAAGAATTGATAGTTTTTCCTCTTATGACTAAATGATATAGCCATATGGTATCTCAAATTTTTTTTTATTTTCATTGACATTGTATTATCTTCTTTTTTAAGATAATGTAATAAAAGCTATATGCTCATTTTTTGGGTGCACACAGATTTATTTTGATTTTTCTTGGCTAGGATTGCTCAGCCCTGTGATAATTCTCTGTTAAACTCTTTTAGAATTGCTTTCAAGCAGTCATACTATTTCATTCTAATGCCCATGATGTATGAAAATTCATCTTCAGTACTGATATTGCCTGTATGGTATTTTTAGTTGTAACCATCCTGGTGTGTTTGAAATGGTACCAAGTTGCATTTTATTTACCAAGGACTAAAGGTGCCAAACACCTCTATGAGTTCATTAATGATAAAGTGCTATGAAAAAAATTAGGCAGAAAAAAAGCATGGAAAGGGGGAGTTGAGGTGACATGAGGTTTAATTGGATCAGGTATTTTCCCCCACAATGTTTTTAACAATAATTTTTTTGTTTTGTTTTGTTTTTGGGTCATACCCAGTGGCGCTCAAGGGTTACTCCCGACTCTGTGCTCAGAAGTCACTCCTGTCGGGCTCGGGGGACCATATGGGATGCTGAGAATTGAATTGGAGTCGTCCGGAATTGGCTGCTTGCAAAGAAAACACCTCACTACTGTGCTATTGCTTCAGCCCCAACAATATATATATTTTTTATTAAAAAGATTTGGCCACATCCAGCAGTGCTCAAGACCTTCTCTTGGCTCCTCACTCAGAGATAACTCCTGGCTTTACTTAGGGTACTATATGTGGTGCAGGGGATCAAATTAGGGTCAACAGTGTGAAAGTATCCTGCATGTTATACTATAACTCTGCACCATTAATTAAATATTTATTAAGGAACCATAGTTTATAAAATTATAGTTGATTTTAGGCGGTGCCCCAACACCTATCCCACCACTAGTGTCAGTGTTCCTCTACTAATTTTTGGGTTCCCTCCTATCTTCAGCCTGCCTCCTTCAAAGCATATTTTTGGGGTTGTTTTAATTTTGATTTTAGGCTTCCCATGTTGTTGGTTCTCCATTTTAGACATATAGATATACCTTCACTGTATACCCCTGATTTATCTGGGGCCCCTGCTCCTGTTATTTCATATCTTCCTCTTTTTATTGATTTCTTAATTTTGCCCCTGCCCCAACTGCATTTCTATATTTTAGGGTTCAGAATAATCGAGGTGTTTCCTTTTTATGTCTTAAATAGATTCATTGGATCGAGTATAATTATTTTATTTTTTGTTTAAGGGCCATGCCCTATAGTGCACAGTGATTACTTCTAGCTCTGTGCATGGAGCTCAGAACACCATAGGGAGAAATGAGTATGGAAGTCTGGTTGGTCACATGCAAGTCAAATGCTCTACCTATTGTACAACTATTCCAGCCCTGAAGTAAGTGTTTTTAAGGATTTCCAAAGGCTGAGATTTCTGCAAATAAGTTCACTTTCCAGGGCAATCATCTAAAGAGGTGCCATCTCCCCACTCGGTCATCACTCTAGCCCCAGGCACCTAACAACTGGGTTCAGGATAATAAATCAGGCAGAATTTCTGGCAGTAAATGATGACAAATCAGAGAGATGGAAAGAAACCAGGGTTTCACAACAGGCCCCCATTCTTGGGAAAGATGTCACCATGGAGACAATTTTTCATCTTGGCTGTCTGAAAGATCCTGTTCTGTTTCCATCAGCACTAGGTAGAAACCAGTTTCATAACTTCAAAGAATGGAATAGTTTTGTACATATTCAAACAGGCAGAGGGTCGCTCATTTTTTAATGATGTAGCTCAAATTCTTGTGTGGAATAGCCTAACACCTGACATAGAAAAAGAAGTTTCTAATTTAGAGGAAGAAAAAAATCCTAAAGACTTCTTACAGAGGCTGAAGAGATAGCACAGCACTTGGGCGTTTGCCTGGCATATATATGGTCCACCCAAGAGGCTTTCAGTTAGATTCCCAGTATCCATTATGGTCCCCCAGCCTGCCAGGGGAGATTTCTGAGTGCAGAGCCACGAGTAAACCCTGACCACTGCTGGGTATTAGCCCCAAAACCAATCGATCAATCAAATCAAGTTTTTTTTTTTTTAAAAGACTTCTTACAATGTAGAGAACCATCCATTTTCTACCTTATGACCACTTAAGTTGGAAGCATGACCAAATCCTAGAAAATGATTTAGAGACACATAAGGTATATAAAAACGTAATTGCAAACCATCTGGTCAGATGTAGCAAATTCTAAATGCCTTAGTGTTAGCTCTATGGAGGTGTATGGGAAATCATTATGGGCAGTTTCTTGGGATGGAAAAGGCAATTTATTCTGTGCTGTTGAGATCAGGTAAAGGGCTACTGTTCTTGGGCACTGGTCATATCAAATGTGATTCCAGTTGCTCATTTATTTGTGTTGTCTTCAGCAAAATCACGAGAATTTTTCCCAACACTAGCTTTCTCTTGCCTATAAAGGACTGATTTTCTCTTATTTATAGGGAACACCAGCAGTTTTCAGGAGTTACTAGGGCCAGTAAAACCTGGAAGATGCAGATTTTAACTCAAGAGAGAAGATAAGAAATTAGGTTGTATAATATCTGACCCCAGGTTTAGAATCACTAGCTGTTCCTTGATCCCAGCCTTTTTTCAGCTCACCCTGCTTCTTCCCACCAGTACTGTAAATCTCAAGTCCTTCTTCTTCTTCTTCTTCTTCTTCTTCTTCTTCTTCTTCTTCTTCTTCTTCTTCTTCTTCTTCTTCTTCTTCTTCTTCTTCTTCTTCTTCTTCTTCTCCTCCTCCTCCTCCTCCTCCTCCTCCTCCTTCTCCTCCTTCTCCTCCTCCTTCCTGTTCTTCTTCTCCTCCTTCTTCTCCTCCTCCTTCTCTTCCTCCTCCATCTCCTCCTTCTCCTCCTCCTCCTTCTTCTTCGACTCTTCCTCCTCCTCCTCTTCCTCCTCATCCTCCTCCTCCTGGCTTGGGGGATCATATGAAACACCAGGGGATTGAACCACATCCATTCTATGTTAGCACGTGCAAGACAAATGCCCTATCACTTGCTCCACTGCTCCGGTTCCAATATTTTTCTTTTTTTAAGAGTCATGCTTTATAATTATTAAAAGACAATGTTACTATGACTTGCACAGGAGATTCATATTATTACCTGTGAAGACCTGACAAGCAAAAGGAGCTCCTGAGGGAACCAAGAGAAAGCACCCTTGGTTGAGAACTAGTGAAGGCGTGCACTAAGAGTGCAGGACAGAGCATCAGTGAAGCTCTTAAGAAGGAAGAATAAGGAATACACTCCAAGCAGAAGTCCATTGTAAGGGTGGGGTTCTGAATTTTTGGCTCAGAGCCCAGAGATTACTCTCTTCTCTTTAGAGAAAATATCCCTCATTATTCTTATCTTCCCAGTTTGGGTGAGCTCAGATTTAGGATAGTAGGTACAGAACTGCTTTTGGTTTTCCCTCCAGCAAAGTTGTCATAAACTATGTTTATTTCTGGTTCAAAACCTTCATCTTGCCGAAGACCCAATTTATTTGGAGACAAAAGGACATTAACACGCGAACGTCTCTAGAAGGAAAAATCAGAATCTAATTTTATGTTTTCATTTTACCAAGAGATAAGCTTTTCCTTCAAAACAAAATAAAAATAAACCTGGGTTGGGCTAATAATATTTGTCTTTTTCTTCAGTCTAGGACTTGGTCTCATACCAAGTTTTATAGTGGTCATGGTATCCTCTTGAAAAACTCTATTTTCTTGCATGACAAACCCCATTTTTCTCTTTTGTTCACCATTGAGGATAAGAAGTAAATTTGTATGGTTCAACCAAACTCCATGAGATTCAGTGAAGTGACAGGAACTATACCTGGCACTCAGAATTCACCAATGAATGCACTAAGATCTCTGTCCTTGGGAAATTGAACTGGAACTTTCCATGGGCAAGAAAAGGCATAATATTAAGCCCTTGCTGCTATCTCATTCAATGTTTACCTTAAACAGAAGTCCTGTGGTGTCTCTTTTGTTCTCCACTTTATCTTCAGCACCAGAGCCTGCCTGGCACTTGTAGGTGTTTTAATATGGATTCTTAACGATAACCCTAAAAGTTATTAATTTTTTTCTTTTTACAAATGAAGAGCTGAGGATGATAAGACTAAGTAGCTTCTCCCCAAGTCCCATAGTGGTGATGACTTAGGTACTTTATTTCCAAACTCTAAATTTTGCCTTTTTTTTCCCTCCTAAACCATAAACTGTGTCAGCTCACCTTTAGGGACTTCATTTTATCACCATCTCAGAGAGGAATATTGGGTGCTCCTATAAGCCTTTCAAAGCTTTAGATTTCATAACCAATGCCCAAAGTTCGCACTGAAATGTATATGTTCATTTTCTGTTAAGGAAAATACTCATGTGGGCCCCTACAGACACCGTTGCCGCCGTGTCTCCCGCCGCCATGGTCAACCCTACCATGTTCTTCCTCATCGTGGTTGATGGCGTGCCTCTGGGCCGCGTGTCTTTCGAGCTGTTTGCAGACAAAGTTCCAAAGACGGCAGAGAATTTCCGTGCGCTGAGCACTGGTGAGAAAGGATTTGGTTACAAAGGTTCCTGCTTCCACAGAATTATTCCAGGATTTATGTGCCAGGGTGGTGACTTCACTCGCCACAACGGCACAGGTGGCAAGTCCATCTATGGAGAGAAGTTTGATGATGAGAACTTCATCCTGAAGCACACGGGGCCTGGCATCCTCTCCATGGCCAATGCAGGCCCCAACACCAATGGCTCCCAGTTCTTTATCTGCACTGCCAAGACTGAGTGGCTGGATGGCAAACACGTGGTGTTCCGCAAGGTGAAGGAGGGCATGAACATTGTGGAGGCTATGGAGCGCTTTGGGTCCAAGAATGGCAAGACCAGCAAGAAGATCACCATCTCCGACTGCGGACAAGTCTAAGGCCCCACTTCTTTGTTCCCACTACACCAGACCTCAGGAGTCTGGTGTGCCCATCCCTCATGTGCCCAGAATGCCCTCTGGCCCCTGTGTGCACCCTCTGTTCCCTAGTCCTTACCCTGTCCCATCTTGCTGGATTGCAGAGTTGTTTATGATTATGAAATAAAAAGTACATAATAACGGGGAAAAATAGAATACTCATGTGGAGGAGGGCTGGAAGTTTAGCTCACTACATGAAGCTCACCACAAAGAGTGACGAGTGCAGTTAGAGAAATAACTACATTGAGAACTATCATAACAATGTGAATGAATGAGGGAATTGGAAAGCCTGTCTAGAGTACAGGCAGGGGTGGGGATGCGGAGGAGAGAGATTTGGGACATTGGTGATGGGAATGTTGCACTGGTGTTCTTTACATGACTGAAACCCAATCACAATCATGTTTGTAATCAAGGTGTTTAAATAAAGATATTAAAAAAAGAATGCTCATGTGTTTTTTGTTTAAAAACATACATTTCTCCTGCTTTGATTATACAACCAGCACTTTGAGATGAATAGTTCACTTGCAGAGCATATGCAGTACCCCTGGCTCTGTGTTTGATGCTTGAGGATTCCTTGAAAATTTTAGTGAAGCCCATATCCCTTTTCTGCACTAAGTTAACCATATATTTTTTTCCAACAGATACATTTTCCAACACCACAAAAATTTTCTCTTTTTTTTTTTGAGGGTTTGTCTTTATTTCAATACCATGTTGTTTTTTTTTAATTTTTATTTTGACGGTATTGGTTTACATATCTTTCACAGTAGTATCATAGAAAGTCTATTGTATTTTTGGTCTACCAACAATAAATTACCCAAAACTGAAAGTAATAAATAACTGATAAAAATTCCCTCTCTGGATATCTAACCTCAGGACAGAAAAACATTCATTCAAAAGAATGTATGCACACTGCTATTCATTGCAGCACTCAGTAAAATAGACAAGTCTTGAAAGTAAACTAGATGCCCAACAGCAGACACGTGGATCATGAAGATATGGTCCATATGGAATACTACATAGCAGTAAGAAATTATATAAGCATAAGTAGACTTAAAGGGGATATCTATATTTCATTTGTATATTTCTGTAGATGCATTTCTTTAATAGTTATAATTCATAGTGTATATTTCCATATGTAAAAGTAGTTTCCCCATCCTTTTTTGGGGATATGCTTAGCAGGAAATTCTAGTAGAGAAGTCTCTCTTCAGATTTGAGTTCAGTTTAGAACAAGGTTATAGAGATTGTTTGGTTTGTTATTTTTACCCCCCATATGCACCAGTAGTTTCATAAGGCATTTTTCTTTTTTGCATAGGAACATTAAAATAGAGAAATTGTACATATAAAAAAGTTCTTATCTAATAAGGATAGGAACCCATAAATTTATAGTGTAGGGTGCCTTTCACCCTGAACATTTATTATAATGACTCGACTTAGTCTTCAGTTGATCAGACATTTATTATCCAACCACAAACCTTGGATCTCATCCTTGGAACCGGCATGGTTTTTTGTACCAGCACTAGGAATCAAACTTCCACCAGGGAAGGACCTAATGATGCCCTGGTACCAACTTACTCCAGAGTAGGCTCATATGACACCCTGATGAAGAGGAAACAGCAACAACTCTTTAAAGGCAGGTTTCCCTGTCTCACCACTTAACAGTGAGATGAAATCAGAAGACACTCCATGACACCTGGACTTTGACATAGGATCTGTGCAAAAACCAAATGTCTAATTATAGAAGCCTGACCATACAACTGTAGTTGAATAGAACTTTTCCTGTGACCATGAAGAAAGACTTTGGGGTTGCACAAGTACAGAACTTATAGTCAGTCTTAAGACAGTATGCTTAATGGACAGAGACACCCTGTTTTTTAGGACAAGGGTATTTCCTTTTACATCCCTTTTTATTTTATTTGTATATTCTAGATAGGGGTTTGCACATTTTTATAGAACCTTAGGACATGAATTACTTTGCTTTACCTCATATTTCTGCATCTTTTACAAATTGAGAAAGGAAAAAAGTAGATAGGCCTGGGGTCCAAGTGGTCTCAGATACATTTGTGAAGAAAAAAAGGTCAGAACTAAATGTTCAAGCCAAAGCCAACTACAATAGAATCAAGAGATTCTTCCTTTCCTTTTTCATTTCTTTCTATCCTTACTTTAAAATAAATTTTTCTCTTACTTATCTGGAAACAAATGCATTAAGACCATTAGTGGGCCCGGAGAGATAGCACAGCGGCGTTTGCCTTGCAAGCAGCCTATCCAGGACCAAAGGTGGTTGGTTCAAATCCCGGTGTCCCATATGGTCCCCCGTGCCTGCCAGGAGCTATTTCTGAGCAGACAGCCAGGAGTAACCCCTGAGCAATGCCGGTGTGGCCCAAAAACCAAAAAAAAAAAAAAAAAAAAAAAAAGACCATTAGGTGTTACATGGTTTTTTAAATAAAATGAATTAAAACAAAAAATATACTGGATTCTACTCTTTAAAATAAAATAAAGCATATGGCATATAAATTACATCATTTTATTTTAATAAAGCTATTTAAATTATATTTTGTGAGATAAAAATAATTTAATATAGATATGAGAGGTTAACTAAAAGCTCTATTCTTAGCACTCAGACACCACTGCAGCAAAGACCAGTGAAACTTCATGAAACTCAAAATCTACAGGGATTTTCAAAAATAATCTCATACATTTAGGCACTAGTTCTTCAGTCCCTCTATAATAGTCCCCTGAAATAATATTCTATCTACGCTTTTCCAAAGCATTTGTTGACTACTTACCATGTATTCACCATTGAGAATAAACTGTCTAGAGTGATGAGCCCCAGATAAGCACAGGGAAGTTGGACTGGGTGCCACCCTTGGCAGGTGTGTCCAGAGGCCTGAAGAAGAATCATAGAGCTACTCAGTCCCTGGCTGTTGTCCCACCAGGCATGCATGAGGTCTTGGGTCTATCTCATTCTGCTTGTCATAACTCCCTATCAGCATAGCCTTTTTCTGTGTCCTATTGTTCCTCAGTCCCCTGCCTATTTGACAAAGCCCATCACTTTCCTTTCCATTGTTTCAGTAGGCTAATCCTCGAATCAGTGGTGATTATGACTGCTTTAATTAAAGGACAACAGAATCTACCCCACCCTACCCCCCAAAAAAACCTTTGAATCATTGTACTCCCTTTAACACAATATCTTTTTGAAAAGTTGAAAGGTTATGTATTTGTTCAAATGATTGTTTTGGGTTTTGCCACTAACATAAGGACTACTACCAGTGGTGCTCAAGAGGCCACTGATGCTACACACCACCATTCTCAGAGAGCAAGTTCAGTGCCAGGGATCAAATGCAGGGTATCTTATATGAAAGGCTTGTCCATGCGC